>NC_054377.1:130830003-131130003 GCF_017654675.1 Xenopus laevis | reverse complement strand
ACTCAAGGAAAACTGTAAAAAAAAAAAAAAAAAGTAATTGTTCCCATGTGCCATAAGTGGAGAGCTTCTTAGAAAATGGATGTGACAAGGACTGGAGCCCATGGGATTTTTCCTGCAAATTGGTGGGTCAGTCGGACCCTGCCAGTGGTTTTGGGGATGGAAGACCCTACAAATAGTCTGCGGCTGGGGGTTGCTAAAGAACTGCCAATGTATTCCCATCTCCCTTTACTCTCCCTGCCGGTATAAGAGTAGCAAGGTCAGTAAGCTGAATAAAGATTTTAGTCGGTTAAGACGATGTTGCATAAGACTGGCATCAGGGTGACCAAGAATAAGGAGGCAACTTGTGAAAGGCTTAAGGGACTAATCCCTAGAAGGTTCCCTGAAGAGAGATGACAAGATGATCTTTGCAGTATCACTATGTGCTACTATCACGCTGAACATATACAGTATATTGTATGCAGGGCCGCCATCAGGGGGGGACAGGGGGGACAAGCGTACCGGGCCCGGGCATGAAGGGGGGCCCGGCTGCGCTGCATTTTTTCAAGTTCCGGGCCCCCCTTACGAGCGCCCGAGCCGTACGTCCTCCCTCTGCGTTGCCGAATGCGGAAGTGCCGAAAAGCCGAAGCCGATGCGCCGGAAAGACCCGAAGTCACGGAAAAAGCCGAAGTCCCGAAGCGCTGAAAAGACCCGAAGTCAAGAAGCGCCGAAAAGACCCGAAGTCACGAAAACAGCCGAAGCCAAAGTCCTGAAACGGCGCAAAGACCCGAAGTCACGAAAGGAGGCGAAGTTGAAGTACTGAAGCCATGAGTTCAATTCTACTGAACACCAGTTTGTGTATTTTTTTTTTTAATCCCCTGGCCACCAATGTATTATTTTAATATTCTATAGGCCCCTGCCACCAATGGTTTTTTTTTTTTTTAAAGAAAAATTTTTGGGCCCCAATTTTTTTTAACTTGTAAGGGGGCCCCTGCCACTTTTTTTTTTTTTCAAAAAAACTTTTTTATTTTTTTGGGTCCCCAATTTTTTTTAACTTGTAAGGGGGCCCCTGACACTTTTTTTTTTTCAAAAAACTTTTTCTTTTAAAAAAAATTTTTTTCGGGCCCCAATTTGTTTTTAACTTATAAGGGGTCCCCTGCCACCTATGTTTTTTTGTTTGTTTTTTTTTACATTTTTTTTGTTGGGGCCCCAAGTTTTATTTAACTTATAAGGGGGCCCCTGCCACCAATGTTTTTTTAAAAAAACATTTTTTTTTTACATTTTTTTTTTTTGGGCCCCAATTTTTTATAAGGGGGCCCTGACCATCAATAGCTTTTTATAACTTGTGTGGGGGGGGTTACTTTTTTAGCGCTGATGTCCGTGTGGTCTTTTAACTGTGATGTGGGGTGGGCGGCATATGGGGTGGAGCTTGGTCGTCAGTGTGGGCGGGGCCCAGGGGGCCCCAAAAATTTTGTTGTACGGGGCCCCGTGATTTCTAATGGCGGCCCTGATTGTATGTGATACCTAAAGGTGAGACCTGACAAAGCTAACGAGTATGCAGCATCTTTTGGTTTCCATGTCAACCAGAGGCTGAGAATGCTTTCCTGCTGCCCCAGTTCTCCGGTGATTCCTTCCATAGATACAGTAACAATTCTGCAACGCACATCGACCCCAATAGAACTTGTTATAACCAAGCAAGTCACAGAAAGAGGATCTATGGGTAGTTTTTATTAAGGGTTTAATAAAGGATAAACATAGAAATGGTCAGATACATTATGGGATACAATGTACACTGCCATAACATGGAGCATTCAGATATAACCACACACAGACTTTATACAATGATGTAAGGGGGGATTTTAATGTTTGGGGAGGCTAAAACGAGATTTTAGGGCTTTTATGGACTCAAGTGCAGCGTGTAAAGTGCAATTTTGGATGCAATTTATGTTTTTTCCTAAGCATTTGCTTTTCTTCCCCAAATTTCGAGCATATTGCAGTTATGTGGAATGTTGCATCTGCCAAAATTGCTCTTAGATCGGATGCAATTACGGTTACGCTGCAATTTTATATTTGGGATTTGATTGCTAGGCAATCCACTCGTCGTCCCTCTCCCCTTCCCCCTGCCCAGTGCCTTCCCCCCCTTCCCCCCGCCCAGCACTGTCCCCTTCCTCTTTCCCCAACCTGTGTGTGCATGATCATAAAGGGAACCTGTCACCATACTAAATAAATTGCTAAATTGCTTTCTTTTGGGTTTGTCTAGCAAAATAAACTTTATTTACACAATACAAATGAGTTCATGTACATGTACTGGCTACACAATTAGATGTTGAGGAGGGAGGGGGAATGTGAGGAGAACAATTAAATCTAGAAAGTGCAGAATGGAGAGTGAAAGTAATTGCCTGCCCCAATGCCTAAGGCATAGAGACGGGGCAGGCAATATATGATTGACAGAGTATATATATATATATATATATATATACAACAGGCATAAATGTTGTAATCGAAAAAATAATTTGGGTTACATATTTATTCTGAAAAATACTTTTGTTATAAAGCTTTTTAAGTCTGGTTGACAGGTCCCGTTTAATAGTTGGGTGCAGCATTGGAGGCTGACGTGCTAGACTGACACACTTGCATCAACTACAGTTATAAGGACCCAATCACTGTTAATCCATGGTGTAACTGCAGTTGCGGTTGTAAATGAACCATCTTTTCTACACAAATTCCTTCTGTGTATATAACCCTATGCAGGTCAGACTGGGCCGGTGGGGCACCGGGAAAAAACTCGGTGGGCCCCAGTCCTCATGGGCCACACCGGCCCAGACCCGTTCCTCACAGCCAGCAGCTCCTGCACTTCTTGACCTCCCTCGCCGGTGATCGCAAGAAGAAATGAGTACGTTCACATTGACAGGGGGAGGGAAGGGGAACGAGGAAGCTCTACGTCTGGGGCAGGCAGATTTGCAGCGGTGGTGGGGCCCCAAAGGGATTTTTGCCTGGTGCCCACTGGTATTATCAACTGGGCTTGAGGCCCCCGGGGTTGGGGCAGGGGGCCCTGAAGTGGCAACCCCGGTGGGCCAAGACCCCCCAGTCCGACGCTGACCCTATGTATAATAACCCAGAACCAGGGCCCACCGGGGTTACTGCTCCAGGGCTCCTCTCCGGGCCATAGCTATGTCTGCGCTGCGTTTGTGCACATGCGTGCAGCGCAACGTACACATTCACTTTTTACCGCTACTTCTTGACTGAGGGACATTGCGTTATTAAGAAGAAGATATGGGTGCGGATATGTGTGCGGATCTGGGCTGGCGGGGCCCACTGGGTTTTTTTCTGACCCTGCCCAGAACACATTGCTGGATAGATATAGTGCCAATTCCATATATACAGTATAATGACCTAAGAACACATGGTAGTATAAATACAGTGTCTGTTTCATTTATAAAAATCCCAGAACACATGGCAGGATAAATGCAGTACCAACTTCATATACAATACCTCTATCCTGTTTCTGCAAATTCAATGGTGTCGGTTTGGGGAGACTTAGCCTCCTCTAGCCTTCATTAAAATCTTTCTGTGTTGCTGAGATTTGGGAAAATTTGTGGGATAGCACCCAGAAAATAGGAAGGTGGTTTGAGATTCCCAAACATTCAAAGAAAAAGCAGTTAAAATTTTTTTTATTAGGACATATTAAAGGTGGCTTAATCCATTTCGTGCCTATTGGGGCACTTAATTATAGGCCATTCTTTTCTATGTCCTAATATTTTTCTTTTTTCACTTTTTAACTACTTTTTCTTTTTCCTATTTTTTGAGTTTGTTCCATGCATCCTTAGACTGATGGTGAACTGTAAGGTTTTTCCCATGACTCTTTACTGAGTTAAGTCATAATTGGTAAGGACAATGGGGGTGTGGGGTAGGGATATAACTACAGTATGTTGCTGGGTATGTGTTATACTTCTCATCAGCCTGTCCAGCCTGAAGCCTTCAGTTCTTACCAAGTGACAACTCCTAGCATACAGCAAAATCCAAAGACCCCCAGTTACATCCTATTGGCATAAATGAATGACAACAATTAGACAGTGGGTACCTGCTATTGCCTAAGCATTACTGTTGCAACAATAACAGAGTTCTATGACTGGGGGGGGCAGAGGTCATGGAGTAGGTGATATGGACTCCCCACTGTACAGCCTGTGTTATATGATTCAACTAATACATCTTCTGGAATGTGATAATAAGCAGTGGCCGACCTTTGGATGCTACAATGCCACCATTATTCCAGCTGCTACTGCATGCAGATTAAGGACGTCATAAGAAAAGAGAGGGTCCCAGATTATGAAAGGAATGTTTATAAACCCGAGATGCTCCATGGATTTTTGTTCCGATGTATCAGGGCCCTGTTAACTGTCACCATGTGCAAGAGGGGTGCAATACATGCAGCATCCAGTGTGAGGCGCAAACCACATTGTTTGGTGCATTAGGGGATCCTGTACAAATCAATATGAATGTTCTGATAACATTGAGATGTGCATAATTGCTAGTCCAGCCCAGTGATCTGTTCTATTAAGTAACGTGTCCAGCTATGGTATGGTTTGACTTAGATAATACTGACAATGGCCTATGGCACAATACTGTAATCATATTTTCAGGTAAAATAAAATCATTTCCTTTCTTTTGTAGGGGGAGTGGGTAGAAGGTTGTTCATTTAAGAAGAAAATACAACAATATTAGAAAACATTGCATCCTGTTGTGCCATTGGCCTTATATATACAGTACCAACCTTTCCATTTAAGTAGAAGTTTTTACTTCACTTACTCTTCCCCTTTAAACGCTGGCACAAGTACCGAGACCTTAGAAGGCATTTCTGCACAACTGTTATCTATCTCTCTCTCTCTTTGAAAGTCCCAGGCAGCCAAAGAATGCTCCAAAGCAGAAAGAAAAAGGATTATGTGCATCAAAATATTATTTCTCTGCTTCATATACCTCCTGCCTGAAGGCCTGATATTCTCATTAACCCTTCCTGTGGCACCCAGACCCAGAATGCAGAATAATGTGACTGTGGCCCTATCATCATCTTCATCATCACCATCTCTGGCTGTGAATGGAGGAAGCGGAAGAATGAGTTGTAAGGCAGCTAAGCATTCGGACTTGACAAACAACACAGAATTGGAACAGAGGAGCAATGTATGCAAATGCCAGCTGAACAAAATGTCATTGAGAAGAAGTTTTTAGGCTTCATTTTTTTTTCAGTCGCTCCCTTCCAGCAGAAAACAGTGGCAGACAATCAGCTTGTTACTGGTCCTGATGTTAACAAATGGCAAATACCTAGACTGATGCTCATATAAAACAAATTGGGTTAACTGACCGTATATAAATTTAACAATTGAATGATAATCATGAAAGGGCTTTACTCAGGGACAGATAAATATCAGCCCCAGTGTAATACCCCAATAGCTATTTTGGCCAATTAAATTTGTATTCAGTATTGGGGTCACTGGCCAATCTGGAACTGTAGGGGCTCTTAAAGGGGTGGTTCACCTTTAAGTTAACATTTAGTATGTTATAGAAGGTCAGTTCTGAGTATCTTTTCAATTGGTCTTTATTACTTATTTTTTTTAATTATTTGACTACTTCTTCTGACTCCAGCTTTTAAATGGGGGTCACTGACCTCATCTAAAACAAATGCCCTGTAAAGTTACAAATATATAGCTATTGCTATTTTTTATTACTCGTCTTTCTGTTAAGGTCCTCTCCGATTCACCTTCCAAACTCTCATTCAAATCAGTGCATGGTTGCTAGGGTAGTTTTAAACCTAGCAACCAGATTGATAAAATTGCAAACCGGAGAGCTGCTGAATAAAAAATAATAAAAAATTAAAACCAATTGCAACGTGTCTCAAAATATCACTCACTACATCATACTGTTAATGGTGAACAGCCCCTTTAAGTGTTGCAATCTGCCCAATCGGCTTCACGTGTCCAGATTGTACCATCAGTCGAATTTCCTGAAAACTGGATGGAGCTTGGCAGGCTTGACTCCTTGTATAATAAATAAACTGCAGTTCAAGCAATTTAACTGAAACTGATTTTCAAGCATTTCCCTGTAAGTAGCTTGTTTACATTTACTAATTCAATCTGCCCTGCGGGCTTGTACCCAGGGCCTCCATCAGGAATCACAGGACCCATACTACTAAGTTAGCAGGGCCCATTTATTAACCTGGGGCACTGTGAGGAGGGCCCTACCAGCAAGTACAATGGGACCATAATGGAAACAAATGCCCCATGCATGCATAAATACTCTCCTGACCCATCCCAGTCATGCCTCATTATAGAAAAACCATGTTCCCCCTAAGCCCATGTTGTTACCCTAAAATTGTTTTCTTAAATCACTTGGGGCCCCTTATCCATAAGGTCCCTAACTGCAGTACACACTGTATTCCCTGATGATGGCCTTGTTTGTACCCACAAAAGAGAACAGCAATGCCATAACCATCAAAACTGCGTTCAGCACCCACCTAATGTCAAACACTAAGGTGCCTACCCTTAGGGCATTTGCCATTGTCCCCAACTCGTGGAAAATGTTGATAAAAGCACAAATGACATACAGTATTGTCTAATAATTGTTAGGTATCTATATATATATATATATATATATATATTATATAAACCATCCAGAGGATTGTGTGTGTTGTAGTACAACAGCTGGAGGGTTGCATGAAATCCCAGAACCTTATAGGTTTTTTTTGCCTCTTAGATTGCACCCCTCATTTTTTTGGTAAAACCCAGACCCAGGTCTCCAGCTCCAGCCCTGCTTCCCCTCCACAGTATCAGCAATAAAGCAAAACAGTCTGGGAACTATAAATCTGAAATCTCCTTTATTTGTAGGAAAAGTGAAATAATGGGAATGTAGGACAGACGGCAGTGGCTCTTGGAGGGAGCCGATCGCCAGCAGCTGAATGTTCATTCTGTACGGTTGGCTGGAGACGGAGCCCTCTATAGTAATGTACTAACCACTCCATAGCCAAGGCTAAGCAATTTGTCTCAGTGTTGTGGCTGCCATGTATCTTCCACCCTGCTGAAAGGTAATCTGATCAATTCCAAATAAATCACAAGTTTAAACCGAGGAACTACAAAAAAAAAAGTGCCATAAAATTTTCTCTAAATAGTGTCAGCATAAGGACAGCGGGGAGGTGGAATTCTTACCTGGGCCTGAAGCCACATCAGGGCCCCTTTCACAGAAAATGGCCTTATTAAACGTAGCAGTGACATAAAATATAGTTTTTAATATAATATATATTAATAAATATTAGTTATATTTAACCTTACAGCAGTGGTAAAAATACAATGCCCAGATGCCCATGCTGGAAATTGTAGTTAAAAGGAAGCAAGTATTGTAGGTCAAAATAGCAACAGTTGGGCAAGATGGAAGAAGTAGGACCAGGGTTGAACTGGACTGATAGGGCACTGGGAAAAAACCGGGGGGCCTGGCCCTTGTGGTGCCCCGTCGACTGAGACCTTCTGAAATCATGTGCGCTGCCCCCTGACCTCCTGCCCAGCCCCTGCCGGTAGGGGGAGGAGGGGGTAGCGGTTGCGCTGGGGGGCCAAAAAGCTTGTGGCTAAAGGCCGGAAGGCCGGGGCATGAATCTGGGGGAAAACCCGCGGGGGCAGTGGGCCCGGGGGTTTGCAGTTTGCCCGGGGGACCCTGGGGTTGTATGATGTGAGTGAAACATAGTAGAAGATGGTGGCATTAGGGCCTATTGATAACCACAATACAGGCAAAACCTGCTTTTGTGTTTTCCATAAGACCGCTAAAAAGCAAACAAAATGTGGGAAAGAGTAAAATACAGGAATAAAAAAACACAGTGTATGAGCGCCAAACTGCAAATAATGGAAGAAAAATCTGGGAAAACATAAAAACAGGGAATGTGGTGTATTACTATTGCCCCATTAACTGCCCCTCAGCTGTTATTTAAGTGCAACCCCCTAGCACCCACCAACAGCTAAAAGCTTTCAGACAATATTGGGGCTTACGTTTAGCTGGAGGGCCACAGCGGGAACAATCCTATTTTATATAAAAAGCCTCAGTCTGTTATGTTTAGGGCCCCACTATATGTAATGAACTCCTGCCTGCCCAGCGGATCATTTCCCTAACCCCGGCCCTCCTTTCCTTTATATACAGAATGAGTCCCTGTCTACTGCAGGCCTGTCTAATGGGACCCTTTTCTGTGAATGCCCAGTCTAGGAGGGGGGGAGCGTAACACCCACCCCATGAATTACTGCTGCTGAACAGACAATAGAGCCGCTCTGTGCTTATTGCTGCAGAGTCACAGCTTCCCAGGCCCTGTTTTGTGCCCTGAAGGCATATCAATGAGGCGCAGAGGAGGGAGAGGGGGTTATGGCCATGAGCAGAAGGGGCGGAGGGGTCAAACTGCTGCTAAGGAAGAAAAAATTAGGAAATCAGTCCCAGGTGCACTGGCAAAGCCTGAAATAAGATTCTCTGGGCTGCATTTACTAACTAGCGCCTGCCCACAGCTGCATAGAGGAGAAAGAATAACTGTGCCTGTGGTTTAAGGGATTTACCAAATCCGAACTGTAGGCAGGGGTGGCCAGTAAGGGCACCTTTGTGGCTTTGTCCCTGGTTCACTCTGCTCAGTTTTAGGGCCATTAGTGTGTGAATCATTAAACCCTTGAAGAGAGGGGTCACCTTTAAGTAAGCTTTTAGTATGTAGCTATTTCTAAGCAACTTTTCAATTGGACTTCATTCTTTTCTTTTTTTTCATAGTTTTTGAATTATTTGCCTTCTTATTCTGACTCTTTCCAGCTTTCAAATGGGGGTCACTGACCCCATCTAAAAAAAAAAAACAAAGGCTCTGTAAGGCTACACATTTATTGTTATTGCTAATTTGTATTACTCACCTTTCTATTCAGTCCCTCTCCTATTCATATTCCAGTCTCTTATTCGAATCAGTGCATGGTTACTAGGGAAATGTGGACTCTAGCAACCAGACTGCTGAAATTGCAAACTGGAGCGCTGCTGAATAAAAAGCTAAATAACTCAGAAACCACAACTAATAGAAAATGAAAACCGATTTCAAATGGTCTTAAAATATCACTCTCTACAACGTCATAATAAAAGTTAACTCAAAGGTCCATGGCTGTCAAATGCAAAATATAGCAAGTGATTTCTAGAATGCCTCCACAATTTATTATAATGTCCTCACACTTCCCGTCGCACATGTGAAATGTTTTTGACCAAGCCCATTTTTGTGGCCACACCCCATAATTACCATGTTCATTTTACAAAATTTGGCAGGTCATGAAAGTTTGAACATAGTTCTGTTGTTTTTTTCCCGTTATTACGGTTTTGCTAATGAAGGTGAATCGCCCTTTTGTTACAATTACTTATTTGCTTATCTCAAAATTGTTACAAAAGTATCTTATCTACTGCTGTGGCTGTTCTGGGCTCTCTGCCAAAAGCCAATTAAGTTAGAAACTTTGTTTCTTTTTCTGCCTGTTCAGTGCAGAGAAAAACATGACTTTCCAGCACAAACAAGGGACTGCTGTCAAAAGAGGCACTGTCCCTCTAAAAATGGGTTGGGAGGTATGTTTCCACTCCCCACATCTGATGTACACTGTTTTACACAAACTTAATTAAAACTCCACATAAACTGGGCCCTCTAAACATCTCCCAAGCACCCACTGGTTCTATAGCTGCACCCCCTGTTCCATAATTAGAAGGTAGGACAGAAGGGTGCAGCAAACTGTGAGAATACCATCGCACAGCCAACTATCTCTAGGGCCCCAATGTTCAGTTAACTTTTATCTCTAGGGCCCCAATGTTCACTTTCCGAGATATTAGATTTAAGATTCTAAAGCTGGCCATAGACACAAAGATACTATTGTACGAATTGATGATTTGTGTGATTTTCGGACCGTGTGTGGAGTGTCCCAACATTTTTCGTGCCATGGCGATTGGACGTTCAGTCGGTTGGACAGGTTAGAAAGTCTGATAACGATAAAATCTGATATCCATGGGAGATTGTCACTACAGATAAAACTTTTGTGCGATTGCAATTGTAGTCTGAACAGAGAATTGTGTAATTTCTTTTCTTTACTACTTTATTTTATCTGAATGGTTAGTTGCAGGTCAGAAGATTGGCACGGACGGTCGTTCATCCGACTTTAGGCTATAATCTGTATGTCTCTGGCCAGCTTTATAGTCAGGATCCGGTAAACCTCTTACATCATGCGGTAATACTGTGACGGTTGGACCAAACTTGCAGTCTACTGCCTTGGCTTCCTCTAAATAGAATTGGATCTGGGACAGGTGCACAAATGTCCTCACTAGGCAGACATCTCAGAATGGAGTCCGACCCTGAGCAATGAAACACATGGCTCTGGTAGCAGTGAAAGCAATGGATCATCCCATTTGGTTTTGTGTGAGTAAAAAGGAAGAAAGAGCCGTAGCCGTGGTGCTTGTGGGCAGGAAACAAATGCTGAATTAAATCTGTTCTCCTGCATAGCAATGCATCCTGGCCTCTTGGAATCAATGAAAGGATCACAGAAAGAAGAAACCTAGCAATAGGAGGGAGAGGGCAGGCAAAGAGGCTGCTACACAAAAGAGAATTGGCTTCGGACCCCACGCAGGGTCTTCGACCCTCTTTCACATTACGTAATGCGCTCACTGTTGGGCTCCTGAGATGGAAATAAAGTTAGAAAACCATGAGAATGGCTCAGTGCTGAGCTAACCAAGCTAGGCACGGAAATCCTGCTTAAAGGGTTTTTTCACCTCTGAGTTAACTTTTAGTATGACGTAGAGAGAGATTTATGGTTTGTGAGTTAATAAGCTTTTTATTCAGCAGCTCTCCGGTTTGAAAATTCAGCAGACTGGTTTCTAGGGTCCAAAATTCCCTAGCAACCATGCATCAATTTGAATAAGAGACTGGAATATGAATAGGAGAGGCCTGAATAGAAAGATAAGTAATAAAAATTAATATTTAACATTAAATGTGTAGCCTTACAGAGCATTTTTTTTTTTTTTTTAAAGGGGCAGCGACCCTCATTTGAAAGCTGGAAAGAGTCAGAAGAAGGCGGTAAATAATTAAAAAACTACAACAATAAGTAATGACGACCAACTGAAAAGTGACTTAGAATTGCCCATTCTATAACATACTAAAAGTTAACTTTAAGGTGAACTAGCCCTTTAATACAACGATAGTACTGTAGCATGTTCACCATAAAAGTCAACTGTGAACCCTCGAACAGGTATCAATAAGGGGCTTCAATGGGGTACTCATCACAAGCCTGCCTAGAATGGGTCAGGGAATTAGCATTTGAAGGGAACACATCTTTCATTGCTTACATGTTGGGGGTTGTCTAACTTGCTCAGGGCCCAAGGCTAGTCGGAATTCTTGCAAACACTCTACCATTTTTTTAATGCATACGTATGCACAGCCAGAACTGATATATAGGCAAGGGTTGATGAGCCTGGTGTAAGAAATTAGAGAATTTACACTCTGTGAGATATCTACACAACTTATGGCTTTTGGTCAGAGACCTCATTCCACTCTGTTACTTGAGCTTTGTTTTCATGTAGACAATAGACCTGCAACATAGAGCTTCTGCCTTCAATGAAGGTATTTGGTTCCTATATAGAATACAGACTTTCTCCAGCAGCTGGTGTTACTAATATACATGGCCTGGTCTTCTTATACACAGTCGGGGGCCTTAGCACATAATTCATGCGCAGGCCTCCTGCCCGGCGTCTTCTCTTTGGTCTTGGGTGAGCAGCAACCTTCATTAAACATGAAATGTCTATGGTGTGGCCTGTTACTATGGATACCTCTACCCAAAAAGGAAGCATTAGTTCCCCTGTGTTTGAATCAGCACATGGGATGGGAAGGGGGGGGGGGGTTGAGCCTGATCCAGGGTATTAATTCTGTCTTATAAGATCTGTACATCTGGCAGCTGACATTCTCTTGGCAGTTACGGCTAGGATGCCTGTCTACTAAGGCACAGGTAAAAGGCTGGGGTCCTGAATCTGAGGGGACAATGAATGTCACCAATCTGTGATGCGCCAGATGTTGTTGAACTACATCTCATACACTCATGAGCAGGATGCTGGAGTGTTACAGGGCCCCTTTTATATGATCCAGGGTTTTATATGAGTCTCATTTGGGAGCAAGAGGGGTTCGTTTTTGGAAATTAATGTTTTTATACCAAGGCAAAAACCACTGCAGCTAAATCCTAAAACTGTTTCTTGTGCCACGGGCAGCATTGGTCTGGCCTAACAGAGTACCTTGAGATGGGCCCAGTCTAGAAGAATTCCTATCAGCCCATTCTCCCATTTTATACCACAGAGAGGACTAAAGCATTTGTCTCTAACTGCTGTTACTGTTTCAGGGTGTCAGGTTGTCGGGTGGGCCCTAGATTAGTAGAACCTGTCCAGCACTGACCATTATCCCTCAGTATATCTATATCTATCTAGTCCCAGTGACTTGCGCTATACAATACAGTTTATTGTGACATGTTTATCCTTGGTTGCCATTAGCAGGGAATGATCTCATATATTTCATATTATACACATCAGGCTGGCCCTGGTTGTACTTCTGGAACCCCTTCTGGTTTGTTTTTATTCAACAATGTTACCATGTTAGGAACGTCTCACTATTAGGAACAGTTACATAAACAAAAAACTGATACTGCTGCTGAGCCTTCATTGGCAAATAGGTTTTCTTGTGCCAACAAACATGTTTCAGGGTTCTTCTCCCCATTTTTGAACCCTAAAACATATTGTGTATGTTGACATGTATGTTATAAATTTGATATATGGCCTCAGTTGCCTATTTTGGGATGGCTGAAAAATACCCCAAATTGCCCCATTCTGCTAGTGACTAGGAAGTTGCAGTGATATTTTGCAATATATTGCTATTGAACATGCAGTTGCAGTGATATTAGGCAAGGTTTGGAAGTTGCAGCAACAGTGCTAGTGACCAGGCAGTTGCAGTGATATTGCTATTGAGCAGGGCAGAGCCGGGCCAACCCGGCCTGGCGCCCTAGGCAACCTGGCGGGCCACGGCGCCGGCTCTGTGCGCGCTTGACTGCGCATGCGTGAAATTTCGCGCCAGTGCGCATGCACGAAATATGTGTGCGCATGCGCAGAAGAGCATTTATGCGCACGCCACCAGCGGCAGACGGGACCGGATATGGGGTAGGCGACAGAGCAGGTACGTGCCTGGCGCCCCCGCAGCTTTGCGCCCTAGGCACGTGCCTACTCTGCCTACCCCTAGTTCCGGCCCTGGAGCAGGGAATTGCAGTGATATTGCTATTGAGCAGTGAGTTGCAGGGATATTGCTACTGAGCAGGGTGTTTCAGCGATATATTGGTATTCAGCAGGGGGTTACAGTGATATTGCTATTGAGCAGGGTGTTGCAGCAATATATTGCTATTAGGCAAGGTTTGGAAGTTGCAGCAACAGTGCTAGTGACCAGGCAGTTGCAGTGATATTGCTATTGAGCAGGGCAGAGCCGGGCCAACCCGGCCTGGCGCCCTAGGCAACCTGGCGGGCCACGGCGCCGGCTCTGTGCGCGCTTGACTGCGCATGCGTGAAATTTCGCGCCAGTGCGCATGCACGAAATATGTGTGCGCATGCGCAGAAGAGCATTTATGCGCACGCCACCAGCGGCAGACGGGACCGGATATGGGGTAGGCGACAGAGCAGGTACGTGCCTGGCGCCCCCGCAGCTTTGCGCCCTAGGCACGTGCCTACTCTGCCTACCCCTAGTTCCGGCCCTGGAGCAGGGAATTGCAGTGATATTGCTATTGAGCAGTGAGTTGCAGGGATATTGCTACTGAGCAGGGTGTTTCAGCGATATATTGGTATTCAGCAGGGGGTTACAGTGATATTGCTATTGAGCAGGGTGTTGCAGCAATATATTGCTATTAGGCAAGGTTTGGAAGTTGCAGCAACAGTGCTAGTGACCAGGCAGTTGCAGTGATATTGCTATTGAGCAGGGAGCTACAGTGATATTGCTACTGAGCAGGGAGTTGCAGCGATATATTGCTATTAGGCAAGGTTTGCAAGTTGCAGTAACTGTGCTAGTGACCAGGCAGTTGCAGTGATATTGCTATTGAGCAGGGAGTTGCAGCGATATATTGCTAATGAGCAGGGAGTTGCAGTAATATTGCTATTGAGCAGGGAGTTGCAGTGATATTGCTATTGAGCAGGGAGTTGCAGTGGTATTGCTATTGAGCAGGGAGTTGCAGTGATAGTGCTGTTGAGCAGGGAGTTGCAGTGATATTGCTATTGAGCAGGGAGTTGCTGTAATATTGCTATTGAGCAGGTAGTTGCGGTGATATTGCCATTGAGCAGGGAGTTGCAGTGATATTGCTATTGAGCAGGGAGTTGCAGTGGTATTGCTATTGAGCAGGGAGTTGCAGTGATATTGCTGTTGAGCAGGGAGTTGTAGTGATATTGCTATTGAGCAGGGAGTTGCAGTGATATTGCTATTGAGCAGGCAGTTGCAGTGGTATTGCTATTAAGCAGGGAGTTGCAGTGATATTGCTGTTGAGCAGGGAATTGCAGTGATATTGCTATTGAGCCGGGAGTTGCAGTGATATTGCTATTGAGCCGGGAGTTGCAGTGATATTGCTATTGAGCCGGGAGTTGCAGTGATATTGCTATTGAGCAGGCAATGTGGCAGTTGCAGTGATATTGGCAGTTAGTGAGATGGGTTCATGTGCCAAATACCCACACTTTGGAGTGGCCAGTGCTTGAGGCTTACGATGACTGAGAAGGAGCCAAAGCCCCAGGCAGGAGGGAGCTGAGGAGGATCACAGAGGGCTCGGCTGCAGTGGGAGCTGCAAGTGAAGGAGTTCGGCAGCAGCAGCAGGAGGCTCCAGTGTAAGCCCATGAAACAGGAGCTGGGCGGAGCCAGGGTGACGTTGCGCCTCAATTGAGCCCTGCAGCAAGAAAAGAAAGAAGGAGAAAAGGAAAACAATCTGCTGTGCGCGGAGCAGTGAGAGGAGCTGGCAGAGCAATGCAGTGGCCCGTGTGTGCGGCAGCGCGGCTCAGGGCGAGGCTGATGTGCAGGTGATGTGCTGATCCTGAGAATCCCTGCCGGGACACACACAAGTGAGGAGCAGAGGCACAAGAGCTAGCAATCATGTCCAGATTTAAGAAGGACAAGGAGATCATCGCTGACTATGAGAACCAAGTGAAAGGTTAGTGCCAGTCTCTCCCGTGTGTCAGAGGTGGTGTCTGTGATTTGAGCTAATGCACATGATGTCCTGCTGCCTGGAATAAAAGGTTGCCAGATGGTCCTTGCAATTGGCCACTCACTATAGTCTATAACCCATGTCTGTTTAGTAGTCACTGGGCACAGTCTCCTGCAGTTTATGTGTGAGTGTAAATGGTGCTGCCTGGGTGTGCCATTCTCTGCACCTATTCATGCCCAGCCCTCCCTGCATCAACATCAGTCATATCCAACCTGCAGCTCTCCAGCTCCACTTGTACTTCACCTCCCAACATCACCAACAACCAAAATCAGTGGATGCTCTGGTTGGCTACCTTATCTCCTCTCCTGTACCTTTCTCCCTTGCCTGTGTGGCCAGTGTATGTTGTGTGTGTGCTTTTCTCTGCTACATGTTATTGCATGTCACAACAGTCGGCATATGCTCCTCCCTGCAACTGTGGACACTTTCACGCTTTGCACTTCACTGTTGGTAGTGAGAGTGAACTTTCCTATGTGTAATCACTCAGTAGTGGATCTCCCCATGCCAGCTCTCTGTGTGTTCATACCCACCTTGCTGCCAGTGTGTGCATCACCCTAATACCGGTGTGCGCAGCCCAGTACTGCTAGTGTGCATGCATATTCATTTAAATGCCCAATGACACAGTGTGTGCATTCCCTCTTTCCAACTGGCGTGTGTGCATTTTCCAGCTGCCAGTGTGTGTGGGCCTCCTTACTTCCATTTCCCTGTAGCCGGTGTGTATGTCTGTGCACATTCCTACTGTCTGCTGCATGTGTGTGCTTCCCTTTGTACAGGCAGCTGGTGCACACCTCCCCACTGTGTGTGTTCCTCCCTGCTGGCATTGTGCATACATGTCTTTGTGTGTATCACCTTTTTCCCAGGATGTATAATTGATGGTGCACCCCAATGAATAGTTTGTATGTGGAGCTCCCCAGTGTCATTTAGATGCAGCCAGTGTTCTTGCGTGCTGGTGCCTCCCTTTGACTGGTACTTGCACCCCCAGCTGCCAGTTTGTGCATTTAGATTTTCCTGCTGCTAGTGTATTTGTATGTGCATTTTCCCTACACCGCTATGTGTGCACCTACCTGCTCTTCTGTGAATACCAAGTTCACCTACCTCACGGCTAACAATGAATGCAGGTGCTTTACTGTAAGTAGTGTGTTTTCTACAAGGAAGCACCAAAGAGGTTGAGGGCTGGAAGGGGTCAAGAAGCCCTTTCATTGTGCAGTAAATGTAGTGAAGGCTTCTTATTTCCTTAACTTGGATGTCTTCTCCTGTGGGTCCTTGAGTTGGAGTTACAACCTTTTTGGTTTGAGCTTTATGTGTCAAAAATGGGGTACATGAATAACACGTGTTATAAAGAAACCTTTCACTGCTTACTAAGCCCATGTCCACTTACATGCAACTTACATGCCATACGCGCTCCACCTTATTTCTTCTGTCTACACCCTGGCCTCTGCGACCTCTCCTTTTTTTAAAGCTTGGACGCACATCATTCGCACTTAGTTTGCTAATGTGATTGCACGTTTCAGCGCACATTTCAGCGCACTCAGTGGAGTGAAGATGCACACAGGCAGGTTCAAGAAAAGTGGGGCCACAAAGGGCTGACAGTGCTCAGTCACAGTCCGTCACTGGTCCCTGATAAAGGCACAGGCTGCTTTGTTCAGATGTGATTCATTATTCTTGTGGCCCTGCTTCTGTGTCTTTATATGTGGTTTATCCTTCTTCTACATTTTATCCTCCTTTCAGAACTGTCTGAATGTGCTCCTCGTTCATACTTGGCCACAGCCTATGCTGGTGTTTTAACGGGGGTGATTCACCTTTAAGTTAACTTTTAATATTTATAGAATGGCTAATTCTAAGCAACCTTTCGGTTGGTCTTCATTATTTATTTTCTTTTATAGTTTTTTTTAATTATTTGCCTTTATTTTGAAGCTTTCAAATGGAGATCACTGACCCCCCATCTAAAAAACGAATGCTCTATAAGTCTACAAATTGATTGTGATTACTACTTTTTATTATTCCTCTTTCATTTCAGGCCCTCTCCTATTCATATTTAAGTCTCTTATTCAAATCAGTGCATGGTTGCTAGGGTAAATTGGATCCCTAGCAACCAGATTGCTGGAATTGCAAATTCCTGGAATTTGCTGGACTTTTTCATAAAAAATGAAAGCCAATTGCAAATTGTCTGAGAATATCACATCTCTACATCAAGGGACAGATTTATTAAGGGTCGAATTGAAACATTTTTTGATGGTCTCAACTGTCAAATTCAGCAAGTGAATTATCCAAACTCGATTTGATTTTCAAGATTTATCAAACTCTGGCCCTTTAAGAATTTTAATTCGACTATTCGCCACCTAAAACCTGCCAAATTCATGTATAAGTCAATGGGAGAGGTCAAGTGACCTTTTTGAAAATGTTAGTAGCCTTCCCATTCGAATTAGATTCGAGTTTTCGGGTCGGTAAAATTCATCTGAGTTTAAGATATTCAATCTTTTTAATAAATAACCCCTAAACAAATTTCGAATAAAATTGAATTCATTCTAGATAAAAAAAACTCGACCCTTGATAAATCTGCCTACAATTGTTCATCTAAAGGTTTACAACCTCTTTAATTGGATTGTGGATCTGCATGCAGTGATCTATATTATGTGCCCTGCACACTTGTAATTCCTTATTCTCCTGCCTATTGGAACATCTATTCAGAGCCGGCTTTTCTTTTGCTTGGCCCCGATCCAGAATGAACTTGCCTCACTCCTCTCTTTCTCCGTGTGCGCTACTTTTCACCTTTATTAAAGACATATGAGCTGCTAGGAGATTTTCTGCTTTTACAGATGTCATTTAGAGGAAAGATCAGGGGAATGCTATATGTTTTGCTTCAATGGGCGACCTTCATACCTAGGGTATTTTTCTTGATTAGGACTTAGTGTGGGGAGGGGGGAGATGGCTTTGCGGTTTTATTTTTTTGGTCTTTAGATTATGATCTATTGCGATTATGATGATAGAGGCCCGCATCTAAAGCTGGCCACAGATGCAAAGATAAAGTCGTACAAATATTTTCGGACCGTGTGTGGATCGTTCAGACATTTTTCGTGCCATGGCGATCAATCTTTTAGTCGTTCGAAAAGGTTAGAGGATTTCTGTCGGCTAACCATAATATCTCTGCATGTATTGCCTATTTGACGATATCAATGGGTGACTGTCACTACTATTTGTCAGACATAACTTTCGTATGATTGCTGTCTTTGAATAATGGCCAGAACATCTTCTGATTTGTTCTTTTTAATAGTTTATTTAATCTGAATGGTTAGTGGTAGGTCGGGAGATTGCAAAGAACGAGCGTTCGTCGGACATAAGGATATATCTGCACGTCTGTGGCCAACTTGATTCCTAGCAACTTAGCATTGGCTCTCGAGGAATGTTGGGGCTTGAACAATAACTGGAGGAGGGCGTACTGGCATCACTTTAATGCCAGGCTCCTCATTCAGAGACAGAATTGAGATTCATTGATAGATGTGGTGGTTAAGTAATAATATATACAGAGCAGTTATCCAATGGTTCATTTCCCTATATATACATCTATATATGGGGCATTTGCTGTATCCACCCCCCACTCCTACTGGTGCAATGAACTGTGTTACTATGGCCCTGCCAACATAGCTAATATGTTTCTTCACTCCCCCAGTATGAGAAAGAGTTTCTGCCTGGCCCATTAAATATTTCTCTTGTCTGGGTGTCCTCATTATCATGCAGTGGATCAATCTGCTCCTTATTAATGTGCAAGGCCTGTCTGCTTTACTTCTAGCCATGGCTCTGAACTATTGGCAGAGCTGCTCCCTCCCAGGGAGGTGCTGTGTTATTACTATTCCTCCAGGACTCAGTGCAAGGCTCCCCCTCCCATATCATTAGAAGAATAAATAACTCCAATAAAGAGGCTGGACTGGGTCATACAAGGGCAATTGCCTTGGGCCCTGCAGAGCCGCAGGCATAGGAAACAAGAGTATGGAAAACTCAATAATACCTCACTGGTTGTATTTGGACCACCTATAATTTAGGTATTATGGTCTTCAGCAAATGGAAGATGGTTGTAGGGCAGCAGGTATTAGCGTGCGATATAAACAGTAGGTTAAGATGGTACAGCAACGGTGTAAGGTAGTATTGGATAAAGTGCAACCCTTCTGCTCAAGAAGATAGACAGTTACCAGAAGGTCTGGCCCCTTCACCAGTGCAAAGCCAGTTCAAGCATGATATCACTCAAACTCAACCAAACAGGGAGAGCACAAAGTCACTGAAGCTCTACCCCCTGATATGCATATGCAAAATAGGAACCACTTGTATCAGGAGTTTTGCATCAGATGTACCACACAATTGTGAGACATTGCCAGCCCATTAGGTCTTGAGCATCTACTGTACAGCAAGGGATGACTTAGTTATTCTCTTCCATTGTAACATAAAAGCAACTGACCCACACCCTCAGTATCCAAATGCTTAGAAAATTCTCTACTAATTGTATATAATTAAAATCACTTTAATAAACTTTCAATTATTAGTGGTGCTTGCGAAGCAAAGCATCACTACTGTTATCTTGCAAACTTATTTTTTAGTGGTGCTTGCGAAGCAAAGCATCACTACTGTTATCTTGCAAACTTATTTTTATTCTTCTTCCGTGTGAAAGTTTGGCGCGTAACTAGTCCCGCACCGTTTGTCCTAGACCCATGAATGAGGTGTCAAATCGTGCGGCTTAATCGGGAATGGGGTGGTATGACTTTTCTAAGGGGTGGGTGGTTAATTGCCCCTTGCGGGGGCAATTAACCACCCCGAAAAGTCCCATAGATTAACATTGAGGCCAACTTTTGACGGATTCTAGCGCAGAGAGGGAATCTTGTAGAAACGTTAAATTTACCACATTTGAAGAGGTTTGCGACCTGTGTCAGATGATACCCCACACGAGGGTATAAGTTTTACCCCCGGGGCAGGAGAGGTCCCCAAATTTGCCCCATTGACTTATAATGGGGAATTTATCGAATAATTAGTTTGTCGCAGACCCATGAATGAGGTGTCAAACCGTTCAGCTTATTCGGGAATGGGGTGTTGTGACTTTTCTGTCCTATTTTGGGGACCCAAAAAAGTGAGCGGAGCCGCAAACAACCAATCAGATTTTCCCTATTGACTTCAATGAGAAAATGTAAACAGCTGTAATTCTCACAGTAATAAAGCCAGAGCTCCCAAACTTGGCACCGTGGGTCACTGGGTGACTGCGGCCAAAATTTACAAAAAGTGGGCGGAGTCTACAACAGCCAATCAAATTTCAGCCATTCAATTAAATAGGAAAATTTTAAACTGCTGCCGCTCTTAGACGGTTAATGGCAGGGTCCTCAAACTTGGCACAGTTGGTCACTGGGGGACTGGGATTAAAATTAAGAAAAGTGGGTGGAGCCAAAACCAACCAATCAGATTTCTTTGATTGGTTTTAATGGGAAAAATTAAGAAGGCTGCCATTCTCTCAGTATTGATGTCAGGGACCTTGAATATCACAAATGTGGTCGCTGGGGGTTTCCACTTCAAGTTTAGAAAAAGTGGGCGGAGCCACCAACAACCAATCAAATTTCATTCATTGATTTTCAATAGAAAAAAATAGAAATGCTGCCATTTTTACACATTAAATGACAGCATTCCCAAACTTTGGTATGTTAGTCACTGAGTGACTGTGGTTCACAATTAGGAAAAAAAGGGGCGGGGCAACAACAGCCAATCAGATTTGGGCCTGAGTTTTGCCACGGCAAGCACCACTCACATTTTCTTCAGGAAATGTACCTCTCTAGTTATAAGTTGTTTTCCTAATATTATTGGGATTCTTCACCTTCAAATTAACTTTTATTATGATGTAGAGGGGGATGTTCTGAGACAATTTGCAATTGTTTTTTTAATCTTTTTATTCAGTAGCTCTCTAGTTTGCAATTTCAGCAATCTGGTTGCTTGGGTTTAAATTACCCTAGCAACCAGGCATTGATTTGAATAATAGGATCTGAATAGACTGATGATTAATACCAAGTATTATTAACATGTATTTATATAGTGCCAACATATTGCGTAGCGCTGTAGTAGTAATAACAATAAATTTGTAGCTTTACAGAGCATTTGTTTTTAGATGGTCAGTCAGTGACCCCCATTTGAAGAAAAGGGCAAATAATTGAAAATCTATAAAAAATAAATAACGAAGACCAGTTGAAAAGGTTGCTTAGAATTAGCCATTCTATAATATACTTAAAGGAGACATTTTGTGTAAAAAATAAGACAGTACCAGTGAGTTATACTCATTTAGATATAGAAGAATTGTGCTTAAAAAGTAGTGTTTCAGAAAGTAGTGTTTCAGGCTGATTTATTGAATATTTATGCAAAAACCCTAACAATCCCTCTCTTCCCTTACACTTCCTGCTCCTTGAATTCCCAGGCTGTGCAGAGATGCTTGACAAAGAGTGGAGTGCCACTCGAAACGTTGCATGATGTTGCTGTCCAAATAAGAATAAAGACGGTTTTATTGAAAAGGTAGTGCTGTCTACTGGATGAAATTTGTGCAGGGGAGCCGGGCAGCTCTCAGCTCACTTCATTGTAGGACAGGAACCAATCAGTAGCTAGCAGGACCTGATAGGGAACTGAAGCCTGTCTGTGCTTGTGTGACTGCAGGGTTGTGATTGGCTGTCCCCCTCCTACTGTGCTTCTGGCAGAGACCGTTAGGACACGCCCACCTCTCATTTGAAACAGGGACCAGTGAACATCTATAGGGAGCTCCAATAAAGGGGCTATTTTTAAAGATAATATAAATTTTAGCACCATGTAAAAGCAACACCATATATTGCTCATAATTGCCTACAAAATTATGTTTTTTTAATTTATCCTATATGTCTCCTTTAAAGTTAACTTAAAGCTGAATCACCCCTGGTAACCATATCCTACGATTGCTTAGGTTTACTTTAAATGAATAGTAGTGAACAGCTGTGTAAGTGTGAACCCAAAAATTTAATTCTGCAGGAGTAACTGTGGTTGTAAACATGTTGGAAGCAATTCTGGTTTAGCTATACAATAAAGCTAACTATACAGTTGCTGGTGAGTTTTCTGAGTAGATCTTTGCCTTCGTTGGCCACTAAAGGGCTTTTTGGGGATTCTCAAACCTGTCTGATAGATATGTGCTCCATCCACATCAGTTGGGCAATCTGTTGTTTTAGCTCCATTTGTGGCCAGCCCAGTCCAGACCGATTAGGCAGTCCAGTGTGTTGCCAAGCAGTCTTTTAACATAATCTCTAAGGAAAAATAAAGCAGTGTTTTATGTGGGCCCTGAAGGTTCCTTGTGAGAGCGAGGAAAAGTCACAGAGGCAGTAAAAAATCCTGCCATGCTTCAGTAATGCAGAGGCACATCTGGCTAATCAATTAGCATGAAAACGAATGGATATTGCTATGGCCAGTCTATTGATAGTGACATGTCTGCGGGATGTAGTCTAACGTCTGTATAGTCTAGGCTTGGAAATATCACTACATGAACCCCACTTTCCCCTCGTTTCTTCTAGTGGTTATTACTTTGCCTTTTACTCTTCAGGTTAAAATACAGTGTTGGACATTTGCCTTTTAAAGGGAATGTCAACCCAAAATATACGTTTTTGCCTAATAAAATGATACACACTCCTAAGCAACTTCACAATATACATTCACCATGCATTTTCTATAGTTTTTAAGTTATTAGTATACATACAGTATTACTATTGAAAGCAGTGTTTCTTCTGTCCCTTTCTATATTCTGCACTGGTGGTTCAGACTGTGGATTCAATGTAAGACAAGGCAGCTGATTAACAGCCCTGTCTTTGACACATCGTAACAATCAGGATTTGTTAGGCAAAGCAATTGTTTTTACAAACAACTTTTAAAGCACTGACATTTTTTTAATAAATGCATATTGGAAAGATGCTTAGAATTATGTTTTCTTTTTATTTATTTTTTTTATTATTATTATTTGTATTTTTGGGGTTGACTTGCCCTTTATAGGGGATTTCCAAACTATTTTTTTGCTTGATGAAATAAAATAGAATTGAAAATTTTGAATGAATGTATAGTAGAAAGTTGCTTAGAATAACATTTTTCTTTCATTATGTCAAAAGAAATCCAATGTCAGGTCCTACTTGTAGTTGCCTGCTTTGTATTTAGATGTAGCCTTTGCTGTTGTGCCTAACATCCTCTCATTTGTTTGTAGCTCTGATAGTTGGCCAAGTGTTCCTCTTTTAAATGGGTTGTTTGAATTTAATTAAACTTTTAGTATGTTATAGATATTCTGACAATTTGCAATTTGTGATTTTATTATTTGAGTTATTTAGCTTTTTATTCAGCAGCTCTGTAGTTTCAGCAATCTGGTGGCTAGGGTCCAAATTCCCCTAGCAACCATGCTTTGATTTGAGTAAGAGACTGGAATATGAATAGGAGAGGTCCTGAATAGAAAGAAAAAAAGTAAAAAAATGTTTTCCCCTTCCCACCCCTAATTTGCATATGCAAATTAAGATCCGATTTGGTTTGGTATTCGGCCGAATCTCTCGCGGAGGATTCAGGGGTTTGGCCGAATCCAAAATAGTGGATTCGGTGCATCCCTAATAACTATACATAGCATTAGAGCATTTGTTTTTAGATTGGGTCAGTGACTATCGCTTGAAAGCTGGAAAGAGTCAGGAAAAGAAGGTAAATAATTAAAAAAAAATTTAAAATAAAGTCCAGTTAAAAAGTTGATTAGAATTAGCCATTCTATAACATACTACAATTTAACTTAAAGGTGAACCACCGCTTTAAGCCATATGGCTGCAATGCCCATTTGGCATTCACTTGTACATCTCATTCCCAGGAATTGGCATGTTAATAGTAGGAGATAGCAGATACACTGTCTGTCTGCTCCTGTTAAAGTGGACCTGTCACCCAGACACAAAAATCTGTATAATAAAAGTCCTTTTCAAATTAAACATGAAATCCAATTTCTATTTTTTATTAAAGCATTCATAGCTGTTGTAAGCTCATTTAAACATCTCAGCTGTCAATCAAATATTGTCTGCCCCTCCTCTATGCCTTAGGCGGGGCAGGCAATTACTTTCACTTTCCATTCAGCACTTCCTACATGTCACTGCTCTCCCCACATATCCCCGTTCTCTTTAACATTTAATTGTTTAGCCAGTGCATGGAAATGGACATTGGGTCCCCCAATCTGGTGCACAAACAAAATTCTGAGATGATACAAAGCTTTCCTTAAAAACAGTGTCCACAAAATGGCTCCTGCCTGCTTGCTATCATTTTGAATTCCCAGACTGAAGTAAACAAGATTCAAATAATTCATATAGTGTAATTAAAGTTCATTTTGCTTGACTAATGTGATAAAATAGGATTAAGAATAATTTTTTTGGGTGACGGGTTTCCTTTAATATGCACAGGCTTCATTTCAAACAGTCAATAATGTTCTATTTCTGTGCTTCCAGCCAGTCCGCTGCCTGCTAATAACTTGTGTCATTCCATCTCGATCCCTGTAAAGTATTTTCTGATAGTATTAATATGCAGCGTCTGCTTTTTTCCAGTTATTAAAAGACACTAAGTTTGCCCAGGAGCAGTAACCCATAGCAACCAATAAGATATTTGCTTTTAATCGGGTGACCAGTAAATTCTACTTCCTATGGTTTACTGCTCCTGGGCAAACTTAGTGCCTTTTATCACAGGCTCCAGTGTTGCTAGTTTCCTATTTACAAATGGGATAACAGGTTGGGTTATTCTATTCTGATGGATAGGAAAATCCAAAACAAGTTAAAAAAAAGGTTTCCCTATAATTAGGAATTTCTCAAATTGATCACGAAAATATAACCCAAGTCCACCCCCCAAAGCTTAGCTTTGTCCTTTGGCTCCTTGTGAAGTTTTAGGAGTAGTGGATGTGTCCGTCATGCTGGATTGGGGGCAGGGCAATCCCCTGACAGGCTGCGGTGCTGTTTACTTTTGAATTCTGGCATTTTTGGAGGATTTGGCCGCCCCCTGTTCAGTGTGATTGACAGATCTGTTAGTCCTGGAATGACACTGGGAACAACCTAAATTGAACCTAACAATGGGCAATGTGTTTCATTACAAAGCCCCTTTAAATAGTTTGAATTTGGTGCGTTGCGCAATGACGTCATCATGTTGGCACATAAACCCGGAAACTCGTGCGGCAGCGCGCACCATAGAAAAACCATCGCTGAAGGGAGCAGGCAGCACGCGACGGGTGTCCCGGCTACCCACTTGCTCACCCGGGTGAGTCCTTACAATTTCTTTTTCAGCCTGTAGTTTTCTTTCCCCAACATGCATTTCTGATTTTCCTCTTTCCCCACAGTTCCACTTGGAAGAGTTTTAGTAAACTTTTGTGAAAAAAAGGCAAGTGGAAAAGCAATTTACATGCAAAATGTAGCCGGACTGATCGTCAATATGCAAAGTAATAACGTCACCAGCATACAATGGTGCAAATACGTATATGCGCAATTCATCTTGCGTAAGTTTGGCCGCCATATTGAAAATATGTGACGTTTTTCAGCGAAGTGTATTTCCAAACCTGTGGATCCCATAGAGTTCAATGATATGGCGTTTCCTTGACTTATGGGCGTTTCTGCTGAAAAACGCAAATACTGGCATTGTGTGACGGATGTTGGCTCGCAGTCGCCCCGTGGGAATTGCTGTAGTGTGTATTTCATTATTTTCAATAGGGCTTCATTTTGTTCATTCTTAAAAAAAGCAATGTAAAAACACCATGTGTGATCTCACCCTTAGTCTTGCTCAATGATGAATGTTGCCCCGTCAATCTCGCTCCCTGACCTCCGTTCTTGCTTGAAAAGTTAGCTCTGTCCATACTCAGTTTCCATGAATATGTCTGAGCTGCATGGACCCCCTTCCCTGTAATATTTGACAACCC
Source organism: Xenopus laevis (assembly GCF_017654675.1). NCBI lineage: Eukaryota > Metazoa > Chordata > Amphibia > Anura > Pipidae > Xenopus > Xenopus laevis. The sequence goes on along the minus strand of NC_054377.1, from coordinate 131,103,837 downwards.
TACCCCCATTCTTAATTTATACATCCATTCTTCCTCCTTCTCAGGTTCTTACATTACATGAGGTTATGTATATGCTGGATACTTCCTTACAAGTAATATGTGCAGTATCAGTATTTTCATCCTGCTGTGTATGTGCTAATTTGTTATCCGTCTGTGCCGGGAATTCACATGTACAGGCATGGGATCCTTTATCCAGAAAGCTCTGAACAACGGAAATGCTGTCTCCCATAGATTCCATTTCATCCAAATAATCCAAATTATAAAAAATGATTTCCTTTTTCTCTGTAATAATAGAACAGTACCTTGCACTTGACCAAAACTAAGATATAATTAATCCATATTGGGTTTATTTAACATTTACATGATTTCCTAGTAGACTTAAGGTATGAAGATCCAAATTACTGAAAAATTAGTTATCCGGAAAACCCCAGGCCCCAAGCATTCCGGATAACAGGTCCCATACCGGTACTATTCTACTCTTAATCCATATCCATTTTACTTTCCTTTCTTGCCAGCAATGTTTTTGTTCTTTGTCAATATAGCCTCCCTTCCCATTAGGATGTGTCTAAATGGCTGTATGTGAGTGCAGGTTCTGTACATCTTTCAGTTTCAGTAATATTTATTTTCCATATCTGTGCATCCTTTATTCCCAGCATTATGTCCTGTGGCTGTTTCCTATTTTGTTCCACTAAAAGGATTATTAATGACTTCCTTCTCTGAATGTTCTCTTAGCACTAAGGCAAGCAGAACAGGTGCTGTAGGGATCTGATAGTTACATAGCTAATTTGAGTAAAAAAGGAGTGCTGTACCAAAATCTTAATTTTTAGGATGAAAAAATAACACCAAGGGTCACATTAAGTTTACTCAGGATTTAATCAACTGTATTATCACACCCTATAGTAGAGAATAACAATTTGTGGCACTTGCACATTGCAGCACTCGTCTGATGGCTAATCTGGTTGAGCAGTGCTGACAGCTTTTTATTTCTACAGTAGCTGTAGATGCTGCAGTTACTTGTACCTGCTGTCATATTAGCATCTCTTATATATTGCCAATACAGACAAAATGCAATGATGGCTTGATCCAGGGAAGTGTGCTCCAGGGCATCTCCAGGGAGCATACTATATATATAAACCAGTGAGATGCCACAGTGGGTGCATGCGATATCTCTCAGCATTTGGTTGAATAACAGCTTGTAAACATGCTACGGTATATGCGTCCTCCAGTTGGACTTGCTGAGGGCATTGCATCATAATGCTGAGTGCTTTTAATAGCTTTAGCGGTTGCAAAATTCCTCAGGGAATCCCTGGACTTGCTTCTTGAGTCTTTACTATTAAGTCTTGATTTGGTTTGGGAAACCAGAATATAGTCTCTATTTAATGTATTTTTCTTGTTTTACTATGATTTTCAGAAATGACTTTATCCATAAACAGAGAGGTCTTTAGAGGGACCCATAGAGAAGCAGTTGATCTTGGCCAATATAAAGGCTGTAGATAGGAATAACATAAACAGTATCATTCCACTGTAGGTAGTTTTTTTTTAAGAATAGGTTAATTGTCTCTAGGATGGGACTGTGACTGTTGAATAGCAGGTATAGTAGAGAGAGATGGTGCCTGCCTATAGTAACAGTGGGATAATAGTCTCTGGGAAGGGAGTGTGACTGTGGGATAGCAGGTATAGTAGGGAGAAATGGTGTCTATAGTAACAGTGGATAATAGTCTCTGGGAAGGGAGTGTGACTGTGGGATAGCAGGTATAGTAGGGAGAGATGGTGCCTATAGTAACAGTGGGATAATAGTCTCTGGGAAGGGAGTGTGACTGTGGGATAGCAGGTATAGTAGGGAGAGATGGTGTCTATAGTAACAGTGGGATAATAGTCTCTGGGAAGGGAGTGTGACTGTGGGATAGCAGGTATAGTAGGGAGAGATGGTGTCTATAGTAACAGTGGGATAATAGTCTCTGGGAAGGGAGTGTGACTGTGGGATAGCAGGTATAGTAGGGAGAGATGGTGTCTATAGTAACAGTGGATAATAGTCTCTGGGAAGGAACTGTGGCTGTGGGATAGCAGGTATAGTAGGGAGAGATGGTGCCTATAGTAACAGTGGGATAATAGTCTCTGGGAAAGGAGTGTGACTGTGGGATAGCAGGTATAGTAGGGAGAGATGGTGCCTATAGTAACAGTGGATAATAGTCTCTGGAAAGGAACTGTGGCTGTGGGATAGCAGGTATAGTAGAGAGAGATGTGCCTATAGTAGCAGTTCAATAATAGTCTCTGGGAAAGGACTCAGGTATAATAGAGAGAGATAGTGCTTATAATAGCAGAAGAAAGAAAAGCTTCTGGGCTGAGAGATAGCGCAATATGGATAAATTATTCCTCTGCCAAGTCTATTTAACACTGGGCCCCACATTACTAAAGACAGACCTGCCCATACATAAAAATCATCACATTTTTCAGAGCTCTGTATGTGTGCCATGGTAGAACATCGTAACCCTATAAATCACATGAACAAGCCTGGAGTGGGGCTCCTTGGAGACTTGTAAAGAATTGGAGGGGGTCCTAGAGCCAAGATTATGGAAGGATGAAAAGAGCTTTTGGTTTAAGAGTTTTATATTTGCTCTCATTAGTATGTGCCAGGCCCATGGTAATGTAACCTTCTGTTGAAAGCAGGTCAGATGAGAGAGGCCTATTTGGCAAACTTTAGATATTGGATAGACCTGCAAGAATAAAAAAAAAAAAAACAGTGTGATCTGTCAGCCTTGAAAATGAGAAAGTTTCAGGAAAGGAGGCAAAAAAATGTTATCCTCAAAGAAAGTACTGTGGAGATCTTTTTTAGATGATTTGTAAGGGATACTTGAACCTAAACTTGTGGCGGTCCAGCTTTGAAATAAAACTCCCAGCATCTTCTGACAACCAACAGCCCTTGCTCCTCATTGAAGCTGACTAGTTCTAAAAAGAATAGGATATTTTTCAGCATGGCATCTTGTGGGCATTAAGGGGACATTTTAGACATTGCCTTGAATACTTTGGGGATAAAACCCTTGTAATACTTCTTTTGCTTTGTGTGTGAAGTTCCAATCACTGCCTATGTATCTGTGCTCAGCTTTTGGTGCCTTGCCAAACGCTTTGCTCACTGTGGCTTTTATGATATATGGCTGCCCCGGAGTCTGACCCACATACATTTGTGACCTTGGCTGTTGAGGGTGTTGGAGGTTGTAATTTAGAAAACATATGGAGGCCTTAGGTTGATTATTCCTGAGAGTATAATAAAAGGCGTCATTCCAAAATGCAAAATCAAGTTCAAATTTGTTATACTATGGTGAAATTCTCCATTGCATTCTGGGTTTGTGCTGATATTTTGAGCTTTGCACATAACTCTTCTTTCAAAATGAGCCCTAGAATGTTTTCCATCTTTGTCCTATGTAACATGTCCCACCCCCCCCTAGTATTTTCCCAACCATTCCTACCCATGATGCACCATTCTACTAAAGCACTGCTTCCTTTAGGTCATATTTTATACAAAGTGCTGATGGTCTTGGCATTGTTCATCTTCCCTACCCATGCCCTTAGAGCTTGATTTTACCAGAACTATTACTGTTCCATGGTTTGCTGGTGGGGCTGATGAAGGACTCCTTGTGCATAGTGCTCCATGATACAACCTGTGGCTACAGAATAATCTTAGATTTCTGCTTTATACACATAAGATATGAAATATTTATAGTTTTATTGTTAAAGCTTATTTATAAAGTGCCAAAATATTCCATAGCAGTGTATGTTCTTTGAAGAACACACACAGTATGACATAAACAAAACAGTTACGTAGGTGGGACAGGCCTAAATTGAGACATGAGCTCAGAGGGGCCCTACCCGTAAGAGCTTACAATTGATTGGGTAATCAACCTCATCTACTAAGGAGCGCGAGTACCATTCTAAAGTAGGAATATCTTGTTTCCTTTCCATAAGTGCAGAGCACAGTGTTCTCCTGTAGATCCTGATACCTTGGAGAAATTTTCCAGTTTATGAATGTACTTGAGCCACTTGATCCTTAACAAGTGTTGCAATGAGAAGCAGTAATATTTCTGTTGTCTCACAGTATCAATATATATGTTTATCTCTTTCAGCTACATTTGTCTTTGATGCAAGTGTATTTGTATTGTATACTTTGTGTCACTTGATATATCGTTATTATTTACAGTTTTCATGTTCTTGATTACTTTGGGAATTCTTGCCAGAACATTGTTTTTCTAACAAAAACAAAATAAAAACAAAATAAAGTGTATTAGGCCTAAAAGCAGCCTACTGCACCCATGAGATCTGTTTGCATGCAAAGTATATAGCCCGTAGTGAATTATTCTGTATTGTGTATTCACAGCCAAAAGCTGTGCCTGTTTATTGTATGGTTTTCAAAACTGCAACCTGTCAAGTCACTATGCTAGGTAATAAGCTTATTTTGTCTAATTTTTGCTCATAGGTATTTCAGCCTGTATCTCTTTGACATGCGTCCATACCTTCAGGAACCTGCAAAGTTTTTATATACAGATGTTCATATAGAGAGACACCAGTTACACATGCCCATGTATAAAGCTGTCTGCAGCACATGCCCATATACAGAGAGACCTGCAACAAATGCCCATATACAGAGCGGCCTGTAACTACATATAATCCTGTATGTTAGCCAGACCCAATGAGTAACTTTTGCATATGAAAACATTCATTTAATCATAACCGTGTTTCAATTTAATTTAATTTTTTATTTTTTTACTGGGGACAGCATGTGCACAAAACATTAAAGTGAGCTTTCAGTCTTTTGGCATCCATGGCGGTATCAATTATACCTAGCATTGTACTCCGTGCATCTTCAGAGAGTTCCTTGATCCTTCATTATGAGGTCACTATGGTGACTTGGCAACTGTATGAATTAGAGTCTGATACAAATTTCCCGGTAGGATCCCTTGGCTCTCCACCCAAGCTGCAAAATATAAAGAACATAAGTACCAGAAAATAATTATTAAAGGAGAACTAAAGCTTAACTTTACATTATGTTTTGTGCTTCTGTACAAGCCCAAGGCAACCACAGCCCTTTAGCAGGGAAGATCTGTGTCTCCAAAGATGCCCCAGTAGCTCCCCATATTCTTTTCTGCTGATTCACTGCACATGCTCTGTGCTGCTGTCACTTACTGAGCTTAGGGACCCACTCACAATATTCACATAGAACAGAAATGTCACAATATAAGGCTGATTAGTAATTAATACAGATAATTACTACATGGCAGCACAGAGACCAGTGCAATTAGCATCAGAATTTAATAATCAGCCTTGTAGCAACAGCATATATTGCAGACCAACCTCATTTTCTGCTGGATAATTAGTGACGACCCCTAAGCTTAGCTTCTCAACAGCTGCTCAGAGCCCACTGAGCATGTGAGTGTCACAGACACTTTTCAAGATGGTAACCCCCTGTGACAAGTTTGAAGTCCTGGATCATTGCTGCTATTGAGATGCTGAAACTTTAGACTGGTGCAATAAGTTCAGTATATAAAATATGGCATTTCTAGCCATATTCATTTTTAATGTTTAGTTCTCCTTTAATAATTTCTATGTTTGGCTTCTCTGATGTTTAGGCATAACATCCCAGCCAGGAGATTAACTTTTTCTCTGCACTAGATTGACAGAGTTTTGTTACTAGAGTTCAGAGGTTATATTTCTCTCCATGGGGCTCTGCTGCTTTCATTATTAAGAGACTCTGGAGCATTTCATTTAAAGATCTCCCTCATTTCAATGTCGTTTCCCTTCTGGTCTGAGCTGATCCATTTCCTTATTGTTTTCTGCTTCTGTAGAGCAGATTTTCTCTGCTTTTTGTTAATGTCTAGGTGGCACAGAAGTATTAAAGGGCATTTCCACCCAAAAATAGTTTTGGCATAACGAGAGAAATTACAATTCTGAGCTATCTAATTCTCACTATCCAGTATACATTAATTTCAACATGTTAATCATTTAATTAAAATGGCATTTGTAAATGTAATTGTAGCTGACAGCAGTATTGGCTGCCTGTCCTTTTCTGTTTCTCGGGTTCCGACTTTTGAAAAAATGTAGCAGAAGTCAGTTCTCTTTCAGGTCTGTTAAAGGAACAGTAACACCAAAAAACAAAAGCTAAAAGTAATAAAAATGTATGGTACTGTTGCCCTGCATTGGTAAACGTTATGTGTTTGCTTTAGAAAGACTACTATAGTTTATATAAATAGGCTGCTGTGTAGCCATGGGGGCAGTCATTTAAGCTCAAAAAGGAGAAAAGGCTCAGGTTACTTAACACATAACAAATAAGCTGTTAAAAGAGTACAATGATATTCTACAGAGTGCATCTGTTATCTGCTATGTAACCTATGCTTTAAATGGCTGCCCCCATGGCTACACATCAGCTTGATTATATAAACTATAGTAGTATTTCTAAGGAAAACACATAACTTTTAGGGTAAGGATACACTGTGAGATTCAGTGAGATTTAGTCCCTGGCGACTAATCGCCTTTTCTTTGGGGTGACTAATCTCCCCAAACTGCTTCCCCATGTCTTCTGCCTGCTACAATGAAAAATGACGAGGAAACTTCGGACGACTTCGGAAAATGAAGCGCCACGAGTGCCATGTTGCAGGCATTTTTTCATTGTAGCAGGCGGAAGACACGGGGAAGCAGTTTGGGGAGATTAGTCACCCCAAAGAAGAGGCGACTAAATCTCCCTGAATTTTCAGGTGTAACATTACCCTTACCAATACAGGGAAACAGTACATTAAATTTAATTACTTTAAAACACTTTAATTTTTGGTGTTACTGTTCCTATAATCGGTTGTCTTCTGTTACACTGTTTCAGAACACCTTCCCTCACTCTGCGCTGGCTAAAATGAAAAAACGCTGGCGCTAATCACACGCGACGATTCGTTTTCCGAAGTCGCCCGAAGTTGAACCGTCGCATGTGATTAGCGCTGGGGTTTTTTCATTTTAAGCTGGCGCAGAGTCAGGGAAGGCGTTTGGGGAGATTGGTCGCCGCAAAAACGAGGCAATTAGTCGCCAGGCGACCAAATCTCCCAGTGTGGACTTACCCTTAGGGCTCTTACTCACTGGCGTTCTGACCTGCGCTCCCCTGCGTTCCGTTTTTTGGCGTTCAGCCGCAGGGGAGCGCAGGAATAGACGCATGTCATTATTTCAAATGGGGCTGTACTCACTCAGGCGCGTGTAGGCGCCGAACGCAGGTTGAGACGCAACATGCTGCATTTTTCCTGCGTTCGGCGCCTACACGCGCCTGAGTGAGTACAGCCCCATTTGAAATAATGACATGCGTCTATTCCTGCGCTCCCCTGCGGCTGAACGCCAAAAAACGGAACGCAGGGGAGCGCAGGTCAGAACGCCAGTGAGTAAGAGCCCTAAATGTTACTAGTGCAAATGTTCATGTGCCAATCCAGGCTTGTATATGATGCCAATAAACAGCCAAAGGGCATAATTTAGGACTTTAAAGAAGATGGGAGGAGCCTGTCTGTAATATTAAACGTTAATTAGATAATAATAGAAGCATTGTGCCAGGGTATTATGCAATTACTATTTTGTTATTAATCCAATTTCCACATAATAGTTTAATTATAGTGGGGATAAAGCATGGAAAAGTGACAGTTTGCATGTCTGTAGTAAATGTGAAGTGTAACACTTTATTCTGCAGGTCTGTCCATATTATCTTTGGCAGCCTTTGCCCACTTCAATTCTGGTTGTGGGACATCACAAGGAATAAGTGAATAAAGTGAATAAACATATTCACAGACAACTGTGAATATGAAACAAAATATCAGTTAAGAAATGTAAGTAAAATCTGGCCTGCCCAAATAACTAGGGCACAGCAACAGAACAGGATATATAACTGATACTGTTTGCCCAGTGGAATATGAACCATGCATATCAAGTTTCTCAGCTTTAAAAAAGTATTTTCTATTTATTATGAATGTGAAAGACCTTTCAGACTTGCTGTAAGTAAGGGAACATCCAGGGGCTTTACAGAGGTATCTAATTTCTGGGAAGGTGCTGTAACTGTGAGGTGGTGTGTTGTAAGGCAAGATGATCTCATGGGAAAGGACTGTTGTTTGGGGATTTTGTGTATAGAAAAGCAAACTGTTATAAGGAGAAAGCGCTATAACTGTTGGGTAATTTATATAGTTAGGTAAGAATGTGACAGGGAAGGGGCTACAACTGCAGCTTTTCAATTGGTCTTCATTTTTTCTTTTTTATAGTTTTTGAAATATTTGCCTTTTTCTTCATATTCTTTCCTGCTTTTAAATGGAGGTCACTGACCCCACTGATAAAACAAATGCTCTGTAAGGCTACAAATGTATTCTTAACCTGCCTATCTGTACTTCGACTAGGGAATAGTCCTAATTCAAATTGAATTTGAAAAAAATTAGAATATCGAAGTTTATCGTGTACTGTCGCTTTAAAAATTCGAATTCGATCATTCACCATCTAAAGCCTGGTGAATTGCTGTTTTTCCATTCGAAATTCGACCCTTGATAAATATGCCCCTTCATATCATCATACTAAAAGTTATTTTAATGGTGAACAATCCCTTTAAGACAGTGTCAGGGAAAGGGGTGTAATTGTGGGATAGTGAGTCCAATAAGGCCAGGTAGTAACAGGGAAGAGACTATATATATATATATATATATATATATGTGAATTTTGCACAAATGCCCCCCCCCCAGCGCTACGCTACCCACGCTGGGAGGAAGCTCCCGGTGCAAGCAGCCATGTTGTGTCACTTGCATGTGCATTACGTGCATGTGACATCTTGTGCCTAACGAGCAATTTTTGTCACATTTCATTATGCGCATGCCAGTGACTGGGCATGGCTGCTCGCACCAGGAGCTCCCTCTCGGTGCGGGTAGCGTAGTTTTTACCCAACAGGTCCCCTTTAAAGGGGAACTGATGGGGTATTTATTAAAAAGGGTACACAAGGGCGCTTCACCAATGAGGCAACTTGAGACTGTTGCCTCAGGCGGCAGCGCCCCACTAGGTACCAGGGGCGGCAAAAATGCCGCTCCTGGTACTTTAAGAGCCAAATTCAAACCGGAAATTCGGCTCTTCTAGCGCAGAGAGCACAGTTAGGCTCTCTGCACTAGTGCACTGGCCCTCTCTGCTGCCCTGGTGGACCCCCCCTGGACCCCCTCAGGTGCAAAAAGGTAAGCGCACAGGGGAGGGGCGGCAGCAACTGCTGCTGTCTCGGGCGACGGAGGAGCCAGAATCGCCCCTGAGGGTATATAAAGGGTCAGCTTTGACCTAGGGTGTCCAGTCTGCAGCCTTCATCTGCTGTTGCTCTACAAGTATCCACCAACACCGAAAGGCTGTCAGAGCTATAGATGTATTTTGAATAATAGACCCCACACCGGGTGTTTTTCCCTGGCACCCACCCTGTTCAAGGCCACAGTGCTTTACATCGGCATAATATAAGATTTTCCAATCACCGCGTGGTTGATCTGTTAGAGCAAGACCTCTCTCTACAAGCTGGAAGGACAATGTTGTAAAGTAGTTTTATAGTCAGGGGTCAGAGCAAGAACGTGCTGAGTAGAAGGGGAAGTGATTTGGCTCATGGCAGTTGCCGTAGGTTATGTACACAGGACAGGAGGGGCAATTAATGAGCTGTTTGTATTCTCAAAAGATTACCATTCTGCCTGTAGGTATGGAAGGCACCAATTACTCATTATGAATTTGATGCTGAAGCTGATGATAGATTGGCTACAATGGCACTGATTCTTTTCTTGTACTTATTGTACCACCTGTGCATGGGCAAACGTTCTCATAGTGCTCTTCTGAGCATCTTTCCAATTTACATTCCTTTTCAAGGTTTTTTTTCTTTCATTTTTTCAACAAATAAATCCCAGGCCTTAAGGTCAGCCACTGACTGTCATTTAGAACCGCCAGTCAGGGATAACTGACTGTGCAGGGGGTGTCGCCAGTAGATTCCACTCAGCCCAGTTACCTTGGTTTCTCCTGTAGAATTTGAAGCAGCGCTTACATTTACATGTGTAGAAAAACATATACTGTATCTTGAAACCCATCAAAAATGTTTAATTAATGCTGTTGGGAAAGTTTACTAGAATTAAACATCAGATCTGACAAGGGAAACACCTAGTTTAAATAGACTGGGGAGGACACGGTGGGTCTTGACACATTTCTCTTACTATAATGTTCTACTGCAACATTAACTTTGTTCCTAAATGCAGTTTCATTTAAAGGACACTAAAATATAAAATTTCTGGGGGGAATCACATTATTAGATAACCCCCAGTTATTTAATTTGGACCCATACCGACGATCCCCTGGTCCATGATACGTTTATTTTCAGTGCTGAAGATTATGGTGGGAGATACCCTGGGCAGGTGTATTCTTGGGAGAAGAGGTGCAGGCTTGAAGTCTGAAGTAAGCAACTAAAATCACTGGGGGTACCTAACAACCTTTTCTTGTACAGGTATGGGATCCGTTATCCAGATAAACCCGTTATCCAGAAAGTTCAGAATTAAGGAAATTTCCCTTTTCTCTGTAATAATAAAACAGTTGCTTGTACTTGATCCAAACTATAATGATTCCTTATTGAAAGCAGAACCAGCCCATTGGGTTTATTTATTGTTAACATGTTTTTCTAGTAGATTTAAGGTGTGAAGATCCATATTACAGAAAGATCAGTAACCTGGAAAGCCCCAGGTCCAGAGCATTCTGGATAACATGTCCCATACCTGTACTTTAAATGACCTGGTGCCTTTTTGTTTTACTAAACAACTAATACAGTAATACTACTAATAGTCCCTAATGGACCAGCTCAACTGACCAGTCCCTTTGTACTTTATGTCATGCCCACTTAGACTGTCAAACCCTACTCACTTCTAATGGAATTTTAATTATCAGGAGGTACAGGGGAGGTAACAAGAAAGTGTATGGCCAGCCTGTCACAGAGACAATGGCTGCTTAGAGAAGGCTGAAACTGAAAGCTGATCTAGTAACACCTTCATAACAGTCTGGGTAAATGAAGAAGAAAATGAAATGTAAGTTAGGGTATTAATATTCCCATTACAGAATTCCATAGGGAAACTAAAAAGTTATTGCCTTTAAAACCAGATATTGGATGGATTTTATAGCTGTTATTCTGATCTGAATGCAAGAACACCAGCTAACTGAAAGGGTTAAACTTTAATGCCAAGGCATGCGGCACAAATCCCCTCTGCCTTTAACTCTTAGAAGACCTTGAAATCATCACTTATTACCCCTCGAGAAGAAGAGCCGGCCAAATCCTTGTTTATTTCATTTCTAGACGGAATATTCTCGCAGACAGATCCTGCCCGAGATATGTGAGCGTCTCCTGCAATTGCTGCTGGAGGAGCCGAGCTCATTTTCAAATGTAGCTGTTGAATTTATACCAGATCTGAATCAACGCCTTGATGGGTTTCAGCCCTGCCACTAAATATGCAAATCTGTTCCCTTAAAAGATCTGCAGGAAGGGAAAGCTGAGCCTGGAAAGGATTTCTTAGCCTGGCGATGGAGATTAGACAGAGGAGGCTGGATCGGCCACATCCGGCTCTTTCTTTGCTCATATCTCAGGCCTGGCATCACTGTGCTCATGAATATCCTTGTGTTATGTACCCACTGCAGGGGGCTTACCTTCTTGCGGGGGTGCAAAGTGTGTCTTACCAATAATACTCCAAAAACACTTGTTATTCAGCTGCTGTAGTCTACACAGGCCTGTCAAAAAAAGGGCCAAAAATGCTGGAATATAGCCCCCAACTCCAAAGGGCACCCAAATCAAAAAAAATCCAAAAATATATTCCCAGTCAGTACTCTCAAAGTTAAAAAGTCACTCTTTATTTAACATAAATATTAAAAAGTAGGCATACAGACCAATTGATGCTCCGCCTTACGCGTTTCGCACCCACAGGCACTTATTCATAGGAATTCAATCAATGCCTATGAATAAGTGCCTGTGGGTGCGAAACGCGTAAGGCGGAGCATCAATTGGTCTGTATGCCTACTTTTTAATATTTATTTTTAAATAAAGAGTGACTTTTTAACTTTGAGAGTACTGACTGGGAATATATTTACCAATAATACTGGCTTGGAAGAGAAAACCTATTCTTAAAAGAACCGTAACACCAAAAAATAAAAGTATTTTAATCTAATGAAAATATTATGTAGTGTTGCACTGCACTGGTAAAACTGATGTGTTTGCTTCACAAACACTACTATAGTTCATTTAAACAAGCTGCTGTGTAGCATTGGCGGAAATTTTAAAAAGTCTATATGGCACAGGTTTAATAGTGGATAACAGATAACACCATTATGTTCTACAGAGCTTATCTGCTATCTGCTGTGTAACCTGAGATTTTTCTTCTTTAAATGGCTGTCCCCATTGCTACACAGCAGCTTATTTATATAAACAATAGTAGTGTTTCTGAAGCAAACACAGCCGTTTTACCAGTGCAGGGCTACCTGTACTGTCATAGTAAAATGGGAACTAATGAAGTTTCAAATGATGTGATGAAAAAGAGCTTTAGGCCCCGGACACACGTGCGTTTTTTGGCACAGTCCCCGTCGCGTTTTTTAAAAAAGCTAACCTCCGTGTAAATACGCTAGCCTAGTGTTCCATTGCCTATGCTTAAAACCGCACATTAAAACTGCGTTTCTGAGCTTTAAAACCACATGTGTGTCTGGGGATGCTGTATCGGCTTGGATTTAAAGCAGCCCTGTCTTGGCAATGCATTGCCCTAAACTGGTTATATATGGGGAGGAGTAGTTTAACAGCAAGTTCAGTGACATAAATAGATGTTACTGGGGCCGACAGCAAATTAAATTTAGGGCCACAAAACATTGCTAAATCGACCAAATACACCTAGATACATTGAAGTTGTTCATTAACTGGGCCCCCCACCAACCACCGAGCTTCATTTGAAGTTATGCCCCTGAGCAAGTTGAAACAGATTTATATTGTAAATGGGACCCACGCTAAGGAAGGCCTTGTATGAATGCACTTAGTAGTAGTCTGTGCCAAGTAACGTCACATGAAGGGGCCAGAGAAGAGGCAGTGCAATGGATGGGGCACTTGAAGACCAAAACACTTGGTCTGTTACGGCTAAGGGGTATAAATGCATGTGACTCCCCAAAAAATACAGGGTAGTTGGCAGGTCTGCATCTGTTCTCAAGGTTATCATTAAACAGAAGATCTTCATGAATTCAGAGTTAAAGGAGAACTAAATCTCCATTCCCTGCTTTTTAAACATCAGTCCCACTTCAGGGCCCACTGCCCCCTCCATTAAAGTCCAGGGTCCTGCCCTACCAGCTAGCTGTCCTATCGGCCTCATCATATCTGGTGATCTGTTGGTTAAAAAATCTTTGTCGGTCCCAGTGTAATCTATCTACGTTTGCAGGGCCAAGCAGGCAGCTACCCTTTGTTTTCCTGGCAAATTGGTATTTTTAGTTGATGGACAATTCGTACAATCGTACGATCACTCCGAGATAATCGTGGTCTCATGATGACGATCGGATCTTTTAAAAATCTCAACATCTATGGCCAGCATTAGTTAAGTTGTGGTTTAGCAATGATTACTTGCTATGGACCTTTCAAGCTACTAAAGGCACCACAGGGGTGAGGGTGGCTGATAGAACAAAAGTTTGGGTGCCCACATTTTCTTAGTAATACTGACACATTCCTATTGATAGTCATAGGAGTGTGTCGTCAGTATCACTTTAAGATTAAATGCAGTTCCTTTGGCTTTGCTGCCTCTGGCTTTGCTTAACCTTCTCCGCCTCTCAGCTAAGTGATCCTATTAATTATATTTAAAACCAGAGACACTTCTAAATAAATGCAAGTTGCTGGGCTTCAGATTGACATTTTATGGAGTCAGTGCAGCCTTTGGAGCTGAATTTTCAAGTGTCCCTGATGTCTGGTAACCTTATATTTATGGCTCTGCAGGCTGCTGTGCTGAGAAAAATAGGCTGCAGATAGAGATTCATGACTCATATAACTTGATGCTGTTATAATGATAGATGAGGTGGGGGTGGGAGTTCAATTTTGGTTGCAGTCGGGGGAGAGCACAGCCCGTGTAACTGCTTTCTCTGCCCAAGTGCAATGCACAATAAGGTTACCAGATCACTTGGAAAATTAGGGGCACATTTTGTAAATGCAAGAGGCTGGGATGCATTAAATGCATATAGTTTGCATGTCAATTATATAGAGTCAGTGCAGCCCTGCTAGCTGGATTTTTTCTTTGTTCTGCATGAAGAGCAGTGCACTTGTTTGGGTCTTTTAAAGGGTTGTTCATCTTCCATACTCTTTTTTTTTTTTCAGTTCAATTGTTTTCAACTTGTTCCCCAGAAATAAAGACTTTTTTCAATTACCGGTTTTCCAAAATCTAAATTTAAAGTTGAATGTTCGTGTCTGAGTTGTCTTAGTCTGGCAGATCAGTAATTCAGGTGCAGATTCTAAACTGTTACAATTTTGCAACATTTAGTTGATCCATTTCTCAGCAGCATCTCTGGGTTATTAGCAACTATTGTATCAATTCTAACAGCTGCCTTTAATGCAACTCATGGATCCTGCTGAGCAGGGACAAAGATAAGAAATGTATCAACTAAATGTATCAATTTAGATCAGTTACAGGGTCGGCGACTCCCCCCTCCCAGAGCTGCTTTAGAAGGCAAAAAATGAAACTACACTTCAATATTAGAAAAACATACATAGAAAATTGAAAGGAATTGTATAAAGTCTTTATTTCTGGTGAACTGTCTGAAAACAACTAGGTGTTTGAAGGGGAAAAACCCCTTACTAAGGAGAGGTGCGTAGTTTCACCAAATGTTTGCACGCCCAAATTCCACTCAGTTCTTTATTCCCCTAGTGAGTCAGTGTATTGCAGGGAAATGCAGGCATGTTTTTGAAAACGATTGTTCATTTCAGAACTTACAGCCAAAGCCAGCTCCCCCCCCATTCAAAGGGGCAAATTTACTAAAGGGCGAAGTGACTAACGCTGGAGAAAATTCGCCAGCTTGAAGTCATTTTGCAACTTCGCAAATTTACTATCAGTCACCCTGGCGAAAATTCGCCAGTGATGATGATAGCCTAGCACAACTTCGCACCCTAACGCTGGCGAAGTTGCACTCTGGCGAAGGGGGCGAAAATACGCAAATTTACTAAGAATTGTTTTTTTTCTGAACGTGACCTCCTTCGCCAGAGTTTACTTTGCCAGGTTAGAGCAGTCAAAGTGCAATAGAGTAGATAGGAGTTTTAAAAAAAAAAGTCCCAAAATAGTTGAAATTATTTCTAAGTCCCAAAAAAACGCTGGCGTTTTTTGGGTGATAGGCTGAAAAAGATCGAATTGTTTTTTAGGGTGCCCACCTTCCCCCCTACATTTGTGGCACCTTAACTATACTGTGGGCACATGTTTAGGACATTAGAACACCTAAATAAACTTTTACTAAGTTTCCCTGCGCTTGTGTAGTGTTCTGTATGCGCTGCTGCATACACGTCCATTTAAATTCAATTTGGCACCGTATGCAAATTAGCCTTCGCTAGCGCAACTTCGGACCGCTCATCGTAACTTCGTTAGCGCAACTTCGTAAATGATCGGTAACTTGCGCGGAACTTTGGATCTTCGTGAATTTGCAATGTCCTGATGAATCTACGCCTGGCGGATCTAGGAGGTAATTAAATTTGCCCCAAAGTCACCTGCTGCTGATCCCCCTTTCCCCTCACAACCATTCCCCATCCCCCCTCACCCCCTGCAACCAGCCACTGGACCCAATTCCCCTTTGCCCACGCAACTATCCACCAGACCCGATTTCCTTTTACCCCCTGCAACAAGCCGCCAGACCTGATGCCCCTTCACCCCCTGCAACAAGCTGCTAGACCCCACCCCCCTTTTCTCTCGCAACCAGCCGCCAGACCCAATCCCCCTTCACTCCAGCTAGAAATCCCCACACTCAATGTTTGCCGCGGCCACATCTCCCGTCAGTCTCCCCATGCTCAATATTAGGCATGTTAGTGAAAGATCTGCTCATTTGGTAACCTCATCATTTTGGTGTATGGCCAGTTTTAGAATGATAAATAAAGCAATTTGTAGTACAATGAAACCCCCCATTTTAAGTTTCTCAGGGGACCAGATGAAAATGGTGTAGAATTCAGAAAATTGTAAAATCAGAGAAATGTGTTATGCATAACATATAGGTGGGACCAAAAGTGATTATAGGTGCAGATCCCAGTAAATGTGATTATAGGAAAGCCCAGGTGAATGCTTTGCTATATGAGCTATTTGTGTTGCTGGAAGGTATCTTATTTTGTGAATTTTCCATTAATGGCCATTAGGCACATAACTGACATGTACAAACAAAGCAGCTGCTCTCCATGTTCATTAGAATGTTGCCGAGCGGCAAATAGTCTCCACTAACAGATACAGAGACACGGGGCCTGCATCTGGGTTTTGTACAGAAGAATCCAATTAAAGGCCAAACCTTATTGGTAACATTTACTGTCTGAGATTTTGTAAATGGTCATTTTTTGCTTTTGGTTTTTAAAAACCATAAAAAAATTAAACAGTTAGTTAGTCCAACAGTGTGAGCCACGCCAAACGAGAGGATCTCCCTGTGTATAGCCACCTTAAGGGTAGAACTACACAGGCGATTTTTGGTGCACGTCCATCTTTTCCGACGCGTTGATAGGAAGCGCAGTCATCACATCGAATGCATTGAATCGAATGTGAGTAATACAAATGTCATACATACAAACTGATTGCATCTGACATGAACCTTTAAGAACAGTGGAGGTGATGCGAATGGGCTGGGACTAACAATTAGTTTTCCATAGTGGGGACACATTGTATTCATTTTTTATTTTATTATTGCAAGTTTGATGAAGTTGGGGATGGGGCATAGCCAACTGTGCATTGGAGCTTACAGTTAAAAATCCCTGGGGATGCTTTAGTTCCCCTTTAAAAGTATTGGTCCCTTTAGAAACAAACCCTAAGCATCTGAAGATACAGGTTGTTAAATAAAATCAAAACCGATGTCCATCCCAAGAATGTTACACAGTGAAATTGTGATAAGTTGGAAGCACAGGCTGATGTGCAAGATGTGCTGAGCTCTACAATCTAAATATATCCACGAGAGGCAGGCAGATGGCTGCGGGAATTGTACAAGGGAGATAAAGAGCATCCCTTCTCTTAGCGCTGAAAATGAAATATTCATGAAGTTTCATTCTTTGCAGCTTCTGTCCTTAAAAACTAAAGACTGGGTCTGTCTGATTTTTCGCTGTACTCTTTGACCGGTATTGAACATTAAAGGAGAACTAAGGCCAAAATAGAAAAAAGGAAGGAAGGCTGTCTTGCATTTTCTGCAAACATTTGTGTGTGCATGTCTGTATCTATATAAATAGATATGTTTATTTTAAACAAAAAAAGACCAATTACAGGTATGGGTCCTGTTATCCAGAATGCACGGGACCTGGGGTTTTCCGTAATAACGGATCTTTCCTTAATTTTGATCTTCATACCTTAAGTCTACTAGAAAATCATTTAAACATTAATTAAACCCAATGGGCTGGTTTTGCTTCCAATAAGGATTAATTATATTTTAGTTTGGATCAAATACAAGCTACTGATGAAGGGAGGTTGAACCCCCCAAAACATTGATCCTTGTAGTGATACATTAATAAAAAGAGGGGCTACGTCCCCAACTGCAGATACATAAAGTGTGTGCGGACCCGTGATTTTGCTGCTACTGTTGAGGGGCCTTGCCGGGGCCGACGGAGAACCAGCACCACCATTGCAGGAAAGTGAAGTGGCCGTTGAGAAGTAGATATAGCACAGTTTATTATTACAGAGAAAAAGGAAATCATTTGAAAAAAATTAGAATCTATATGAGAATTTTTTTCTGTTAGTCTCAGCTTTTTGGATAACTGGTTTCCAGATAACAGATCCCATACCTGTAATACGTTCTCACAAGTCCTGATAGAGTGGAATCTGTGTTTGTAAAATGTGTTCTGATACTATATCCTATACACTGGTGCAGTGGTTTCCAGACTATGGGACTGCCTCCACGGGGACAGATATATGGATATGTTGTCCTTTAAATGTGAGACCAACTGCAAATCTGTGCACTGGGGTTGGCAGTCACCATGTTTGCCTGGCCATCACCTGTTGAGGGCATTTTGGGAGTTGTAGGGACTGGCCCAATTGCTATCTTGGAGTCAGGAAGAAAATTTTCCCCCTCAGAGGCAAATTGGATAGGCTTCAAATGTGGTTTAGGTTATATAGAAACTTAAAAGGTTGAACTTGATGGACGTGTGTCTTTTTTTCAACCTAACTTACTATGTATCTACATCAATACATTATAGGGTGTTTTATAACACTCAATGTTAACAGTGCAAAATTTGATTCTGACTTGGTTGGTTAAAAATCATGTCCAAACGTGGGCATGAGTGGGTGGACCATAATTGATATGTTCCCAACTTCAGTACTATTATTGGGGCGAGTGTGATCTAAGTGGTTGGGATCTCACCCTAAAAACGGTAGTGAGAAAGGGCCCCTTTTAGACAGTAGCACTCGGAAGGTTTCTAGACATAGAACTACTGAGAGGAAGTTAGTGGTGCCACATCCCACTGACTAAAATACTACTGTCTCTGTCTCCATATAGCAGAGTTCTAGTTCTGCACAGACCATCAGTCACTGCTCCTTAAAAGGAAGAAATCACTGAGAATTGCTCAGCTGCCATTATACATGAAGCTACACTGGATATCAGTATAGACAAAACGATTCTTATATATGATACTGCTCAATAGACTATGCTTAGTCAGAACCAGCAGTGCAGCAGATAGCCAAAATAGGCACTGTAATTACTGCACATTGCTTTGAGCCACATTTGCTTTAATTATGCAGAACTGTGTATTTGGGTTTACTTTCTTATTAATGTAAAGCTGAGCTTGGCATTATGAAGAGGGTGAATAGCAGATATACAGAAATGGGACATGAGATAATTACAAATTTACCAGCAAATACCCTGGCATTTGTAATAAGGGCCCAGCCGTGGCTGCTATTTAACCATATAGGAGTGTGGAACACATGCCAGTTGGCAACCCTAGCTAACATGAATAATTTATCTGGGTTGGGTTCTTTTCACCAGGGTTACTTTTGTGCTAGAGCTGTTATATTGAAATCCATAACTGGTCAGTAAAGGAACCAAGATCTGAAAGACACAACCTACAGCATTAACCTCTCCAGTGACACAAATAAAAGGATTACCACCCAAATCCCAGGTTTCCCTCACCGGAAGCTAATCTAGCAATTTTTGGACCTCCTTACTTATACAGTTTGTGGATTTCAGCACCATATTTGTTCCCATGCTTAAAATTCTCCAGTATTTAGACTGCTGATTTCATTAGTGCTCAAATCAGTGCGGTGGGGGATTAATAGCAGGTGAGTTTGTACATTTTGAGCATGGTGCAAAGACCAAAATTTGTCTCACCTGGCATTAGCGGCTCTTAGGGGGAATCTGTGGAAAGCTTGGTGCAGCCTCTCTCTGCTTGCTTGGTCTGCTTTCATAGGAGTGCACTTGGGACTTTTTAGGAATAATCCAGTTCTGTGTTCTAACAGCCACTTAGGAAGGAGGGATTTTTCAGTATTATAGTATAGGATCCATTATCCGGAAACCCATTATCCAGAAATCAATGAATTACTAAATGACCATGGGGAGAATTCACTAAAGGGCAAATATTCGCCAGTGAATGCTCCTCCACACTTCACGCCACTTCGCTAGGTGGAAATTCGATTCCGCTATGCTAATTCACTCAAAATGCGTCTCTGTAACCGAACGCTGGCGAAGTTTTGCTAATTTGTCAACTCGAGCATTTCATAGTGATCTTTTGCTAGCGTTCATTTCTGCCTAGCAAAACTTCGTTAGTACTCTTCCGCTTAGGTCAATTTAATTACAGAAAGACCCCTTATCCAGAAAACCCCAGGTCCGAGCATTCTGGATACCAGGTCCCATACTTGTACTAATAATAGTGTATATAGCAAAATGCATTCAACTGTTTATGAACGAGCAGACTTGCACCACACTCCTCGTCCTCGCTTTCACCACAGCACACCACACCCTATGTTGCACAGCCATGGGTCACTAACCAGCTCCAGGATGTGGAATTAACTCTAAACTCAGCTGTCAACCATTGATTGTAACCTTTTCCTTTCCAGGTTGACTGAGCCATTGTGTTGATGGGTACCCAGTGCTTGAAAGGTTCATGTAATTTTCCCTGATCTGTCCTCAAATTGTTTTTATGATTCTAATAACAAAGGAAAGACTGTGCAGCCACAGTCATTGTAAGTGGCGCAATCCATAAATATACAAGTCCCCAAGACACAACTTTGTTTCTCTTTACCTAGTAGTACTTGTTCAGAGGTTGAGGCTCATCAAGACTAAGGGTAAGGTAACACGAGGAGATTCGGGGAGAATCGTCTCGTCTTTTGAGCGACTATCTCCCCGAACTGCCTCAGCGTTTTTCCCCATAGGCTACAAAGAAAAGTCGCATGCGCTAATGCACATGCGGCGATGCGTTTTCTATAGTCGCCCGAAGTTGCTTCACTGTGGACTAGCCCTTAAAGGAGAGGTAACGTTTAAAACACTGAGGTTGCCTAACTCTTGCCATTATGTTATGGTTGGTGCAATTTAATGGAAGATGTGCACCGGCCAGGGCAAAAGAATGGCTGAGTTTGAGAAGATATAAGCCAGGAACGGTGTCATTTTGGCACCTTATGAGCACTTAGTTGCAAACTGATTTTTTTATATTCAATTTTGAAATCTGACATAGTGCTAGACATATTGTCAGTTTCCCAGCTACCCCAGTCTTGTGACTTGTGCCTGCCCTTTAGGATGGAACTACTTTCTGGCAGGCTGTTACTTAATGTAACTGTTATCTTGTGTTAGGGAGTTGCTATATGGTTACCTTCCCATTGTTCTGTTGCTAGGCTGCTGGGGGGGGGGTGATATCACTCCAACTTGCAGTATAGCAGTAAAGAGTGACTGAAGTTTATCAGAGCACAAGTCACATGACTGGGGCAGTTAGGAAACTGACAATATGTCTAGCCCCATGTCAGATTTCAAAACTGAATATAAAAAAAATCTGTTTGCTCTTTTGAAAAATGGATTTCAGTGCAGAATGCTGCTGAAGCAGCACTATTAACTGATGCATTTGGGAAAAAAACGGGTTTTCATTTAAAGGAACAGTAGCACCAAAAAGTGAAAGTATTTTAAAGTAATAAAAATGTAATGTCCTGTTGCTCTGTGCTGGTAAAACTGGGGTGTTTTGCTTCATCAGCAGTACTTTAGTTTATATAAACAAGCTGCTGTGTAGGCATGGGGGCAGCCATTCAAAGTAGAAAAAGCAGAAAAGGCACAGGATAATCAGCAGATACAATAAAAGCTCTGTAGTATAGAATGGGATTTTTGAGAATTTATCTGTTATCTACTGTAAATCCTGTGCTTGCATGGCTGCCCCCATGGCTAAGGAAAGAATTATTCTCGCACACCCTGGCCGTCCAGACAAACGTGAATCCCAGGTGCTCGGCGATAGAGGAATTGGCAGCCTAAAATGCAACGTAGAAACAGAACACACCAACACAGCATGGGTATTGCTAGCAGGAAAAAACCTTGCTCGTTTCTAAACGAGCAAGGTTTTTAACTGCTAGCAATACCCATGCTGTGCCGGTGTGTTCTGTTTCTGCCTCCATGGCTACACAGCAGCTTGTTTATATAAAGTATAGTAGTGTTTCTGAAGCAAACCCACACATTTTACCAGTGCAGGGCAACAGTACTTTATATAGTGAATAAAGTACCCCCTTTTGTAAAATATAGGGATATTATAAGTTACCGAGGAGTTTCATGACCATATAAAAGTACGAGGCCGAAGGCCGAGTGTTTTTATACAGGTCATGGAACTACGAGGTAACTTCTAATATCCTCATATTTTACAACTGGGGGTACTTTATTTATTATAATACACAAATTTCAATGAGTCATGTGACAGAAATGACATCAGAACTCACCGTTTATAACTGATGACATCAGAACTCACCGTTTATAAGGATATAATTTACAGGATATTCATGGCTTTTGTGTATTATATTGTCATTCCTTTAAGACACTTCAATTTTTTTTGTTACTGTTCCTTTAAAATTGTGTGCTAAATCCACTGTCCCTGTCCAAACAAAGTAGACAACTTGTGAAACAAGTAACAACCTTGCCTTATTTTAGTGGCCCTCTGACTGGTCTACTGTTGTGTTTTATCCAAACAATAAGTTAAACGTAAGCTTTTGGCGCTGAGACTCTGTGAATTTGTTTTTATGTGCAAATGAATCCTTCCTATTTAACTAATATTAAAATACAAGGGATTTCTCATTATGTACATGGTGTGCTCTTCAGTATATTTGAAATAACCCATGGGAGCAGTTATATTACTTACCTCCATCATAGACATCAGTAAGTAGTATCCCACTGAGACTAGGGTTGCCATATTTTCTGTCCACCTTCCTATCTCCTCGGTATCAAGTCTGCAGGCCCAATCAAATACCGACCAAGGTGCAACATAAACTAATACAGATCATTGCAAATATTCTGCCCAAAATGAAAGCCCTACACCAGGTCTGTTCATCTGGCCCTCAAGGGCTCCAATTACTTTTGTGCATGATTTTATAATTTTATGATAGACTGGCCCTCAATCTGGTCGGTATATTGGATAATTGGCTCATGACATGGAAAAAGTTTGACAGCAGTACTCTATACTTACCTGTCTATTTTAGGAAAGACAGACTCTACTTATAAATACCGTGTCATTAGATAGCACTGCTTCATTGTGTATTGCACAGCCTCCTCTGCTGCACACTGCTCCATCTCCATCAGTCGCCATCAGTTTGTTGTTCTGCACAGTGACCCTTTCACTGCTTTGCTCATTGTTTATAATCTCTGAGTCGGCTAGAGCAAAACCAATTAGAATCTGACAAAACTGATTTATCTCATTAGCAAATTCCCATCTGGCTGTGGGTAAATGGTTGGCTTTTCTGCAAATGCGACGGATACATCTTTTTTAAATGTGCGTTTCCTTCACCCCATCAAGACAGCGGTGATCTCAGGGAGCTTGGGTAGGACGGTGATTGAGTCAAGTGGAACGAGGGGGTCAGATCTGGTTGGAGGGGTTACTTTCTAGAGGAGCAAATGCAAACGAGGGCACTTGCTTCTACAATTCCAAGGATACATTTATTTTTTTTATGATCACAAATATTTCCATTTCATTGCACAGCTTCCAGTACAATTTATCAAAAAAAAAGAATTATTGCGGTATAATTTATCTTTATCGGTACATTTAATCCTACAGTCCAAAAGCATACATTCATGTTAATTGGTTCCTATAAAATTGACCATAGTTTAAATGTAATAGAGACTATAGATTGTAAGGTCCACTGGGAGCCGTAAAGTGGGAAATACAGTACAGTAGGGACAAACGCTACATTATAACCTGTCTGGCATGACTTTTTGTTGATTAGATTAAAGGGATTGTTTACTTTGAATTCACTTTTGGTATGATGTAGAGAGTAACATTCTGAAATAATTTGCAATTGGTTTTTATTTTTTATTGTTTGTGGTTTTTGAGTTATTTAGCTTTTCATTCATCAGCTTTCCAGTTCGCAATTTCAGCAGTCTGGTTGCTAGGGTCCAAATTACCCAAGCAACCATGCATTGATTTGAATAAGAGACTGGAATATTTATAAGAGAGGTCCTGAAAAGGAGCAATAGCAATAAATGTGTAGCCTTACAGAGCATTGTTTTTTTTAAGGATAGGGTCAGTGACCCCCATTTGAAAGCTGGAAAGAGTCAGATGAAGAAGGCAAATAATTAAAAACATTAAAAAATAAACAATGAAAACCAATGGAAAAGTCGATTAGAATTGGCCGTTCTAAAACATACTAATAGTTAATTTAAAGGTGAACTACCCCTTAAAACTGCTTCTCAGTTGTGCTTCACTGGACCCCAGTTACTTCCTGAACCCCACAGCAATCACAGGGTCATAGTACCAAATACAATAGGGGTTTCCACTCTGTGACACAATTCCAAATATCACATAAAAATTCTTCCTATAATACTGTTACTTTAAGAAAAAAATACCCCACCCAAAACAAAAGGCAAATAACTCAAAAATTCTAAAAAATGAAGGCCAATTGAAAAGTTGCCTAGAACTGGCCATTTTATAACATACTAAAAGTTAACTTAAAGGTGAACCATCCTTTAAGTTAAGTTGGCCTTAAATTCTGTAGAGTAAGACTCATGAGTGAGAGTCAGCTGTGACACGCATGAACTGGTTGGAGATTCTCAAGACTTGGCCCATCACTATGTGAACATGTGAGTCATTTTTGGTTATTCTATCGCAGTGATTTTAAACTGTGGACATGTCCCCCTGGGGGTGGGGGTAGCTTGAGCAACAGCATAAGCTTCTGAAACTGAAAACGAATTAGGCTGAATATCAGGACTGTTCTCCAAGATACACTTGAAATCCCATAATGAGACTGGGGAGTAAACTATTTGCTGCCCTAGATATTGTTGAAACCATGGCTTACTGGTTGATAACCAATGTTTCTTTGTTGTTCTATTATGAACAGAAAGGGGTCCTGACAAAAGGTTTGGACCTCCAAGAGAACTTGAACTGATTAACTTTGAAATTCACTTGTTTGTAGGCCAATTCGATCCATATTACAAGATGATCCTTTTGAACACCTGTTCTCCCTCCTGGCCTGAATGAAAAGGGAACTAAGGTATAAACTGCAACCTTTGGCATTATCCTGTAACTGGCACCGTTGTGGTCATTTAGATACAAATTTCAACATGGCAGCTTAAATGATCAGGTCTCAATAGATTTGTGGTTGCGCGTTTCATTTCAGCCTAGATGCCCTATTATATTATATTTACTCTGTTTTTTTCTTTGGTGCCATCATACTGGACTTCGTTGTTGATGGCGTGAGCAGCATTTTTGGGGCCAGCTTTAAGTCTCGCTAACAGAATACCCGGGTTTCCCAGACAGAGGGTAATTGATCTTGCTTAAATTATTGATTATGTCTGTACTCAGTAGTAATTCTGCATGTGTGGACTCTTTCATATGACACGACTTCTGCTTTCTAACAAGGGGGCAATTAAACTCAAGTCATACGTCAAAGAGGAAATACAGGTCTCGCTGCAAGCAAGGTTACCTTTATTTTAGAGGAATTAAATCTGCTTCTCTTTTTTGCAAAGGTGACTCATTTACCTAAACAGATAATATGCGTATACAATATGACCTTGGATTTTTGTGGGTTTCCAGTTATTATAAAGCTTATTTTATTTATTCTCCTCCCAGTGGTGTAACAGAAGAGGCAGCAGAGCTTCCCTGTGGAGAGGCGGCCCAGTAAGGACCCAGAAATCATGTTTATTATAGCAGTAGGGCTTTCTCCCATTCCAGTGACATACTGTGAGTGTACAAGCACATATGGTGCAACTCAGGCCCGGACTGTGGGTTCTAGCAAATGCCAGAGGGGCTGCTGTTAGTTGCCATTATTTATTGGGCTGCTTGGGCCTATGTGTACTTGGAATGCCAGGGCTCAGGACTGCCATCAGAAATCGCAGGGCTTGCGATGAGTGGGCCCCCTGGGCTGCACTCATCGCAAGCCACACCTACAGGTCCGCCCTCCCCACCCCACAGGTCCGCCCTCTTACCACACAGTAAAAAAACAAAAAAAATTTTGGTGGCTAGGGTTCCCACATGTTAATAAAAAATAAAAAGATATTGGTGGTCAATATTGGTGGTCATGGCCCCCCATAAAAAAACATTTGTGGCCAGGGCCCCCATTAAAAAATATTGCTGGCTGGACCCCACATGAGAAAAAAAAATGGTGGCCAAAATTGGTGGCCAGGCCCTCCCCACATTATGAGAAAATTGGTGGCCAGGGCCATGCCTTCCCAAACTCAGCAGCTTTCAGAAAGATGGGGGCCAGACTAATCAAGTAAGTGTGGCGTGGCCGGGCCCCCCTTACCCTTGGGGCCCCCTACAACTCTCCCCCCTGTCCCCCCCTGATGGCTGCCCTGCCAGGGCCTATTGTGAATCCCAGTCTGGACCTGCAAACTATAGGTTGGTGGGGAACTAGGAATATTTTGTTGGGGAACCCAAAGACTCTTTTTGTTTCCATTTCAATATTCTGATAATTTCTCTTTTATTTTCCTCTTCCTCCCTCTTTTTCACTATTGTGTTCTCTTTTGGATGCTTTCTGTTCTGCTCTTTATTCCTTGCCCATTTGATTTATCCATGTATATTTTCTTTACCCATTATAATGTTGTCTTCAGATAATTTGCAAAAATTATTGCCCAAATGTCAGTATTTTCATAGAATAGCTGTGAATCTGAAAAAGGGGAGGGGCTTATAATATAGGAGGTCGGGTTTGGGAATAAACCGAAGTTGCTAAAGTGGTAAAATTCATGTGGATCAGACTGTAGCCTGAAATGTGTAGATATTTAACAAATGCAATTTTGGAGAAATACACATTGTATTGCCATTGCCATTTAAACAGTTAACACGGAAGGCAGATTTTTGTTTAAATGTAAGAGGCCAGATAACGCTTATCCCAGGGTCAATATACCAGTGATGGAAGGATCAATATTTGTGGCCATAAATGCAGTTACCTAATATAGTTCTTCCTTGTTCTCGTAATGGCATAAACTATTGTATGTCAGGCATTATTGCAAGCCATTAAAATAACCCAAGAGACAAGATAAGAAGAGCAAGCAGACATTTAAAGTACCGGTAAGGTTACAAAATGGTTATATGCATTAGGGCTGGAACTTTGTGTAGGCAGAAGAGGCACATGCCTAGGGTGCAGTGGTAGAGGGGCACAAGGCACAAATCTCTACCTGCTTGATTACCCCTAGTTCTGGCCTAAATGTAACTCAGGAGCAGGAGCGTTGGTGCATCAGTGAATTGGAAGGCCAATTACAGGTGTTATCCAGAATGCTCGGGACCTGAGATTTTCCAGATAATGGATCTTTCCATAAGTTGGATCTTTATACCATAAGTCTGTTTAAAAAATTAAATAAACCCAAATAGGCTGGTTTTGCTTCCAATAAGGATTAATTATATCTTAGTTTGGATCAAGTACAAGGTACTGTTTTATTATTACAGGGGAAAAATAAATAATTTTTAAGAATTTGGACAAAATGGAGTCTCTGGGAGACAGCTTTGCAGTAATTTTGAGCTTTCTGGATAACGCGT
Source organism: Xenopus laevis (assembly GCF_017654675.1). Taxonomy (NCBI): domain Eukaryota; kingdom Metazoa; phylum Chordata; class Amphibia; order Anura; family Pipidae; genus Xenopus; species Xenopus laevis. The sequence continues at coordinate 131,076,509 of NC_054377.1, read as the reverse complement.
TTCCGGTTAAAGGATCCCACACCTGTATTATGAAAACAACATTTAACTTTATTGTACTATAATGATAAAAACCATATCTTAGCGTTTCTATGAAGGGGTATATACTACAAGAAATATATAATATAATACAGAATGTATATAGAATATATTTACTGTTTTGTCCAAACAAGGCGGAAAAGTACAGCTAGTTGGGAAGGGGTGTCCTGGAACATGCTGCCAATATGTGACGTATAAAGCACAAGAGCATTTCATTAAAATACAGAATCTCTGTGGTTCTTAACTCCTGAAGTTGCAGCCAAGTGGTTGGTTGAGCTAGTGGTTGAAAATCATTATTCTCAGTAATGTACAATAATACTTTCTGTTTTCCACTTCAATTGAAACACATCCTTCCCTTCTTTTTTTTTAGGCTGTCTTCTGTGTCTGCTAATACAGCAAAATGCAATTTTTTTTTTCAGTGTTCAGAAACTTAGCTTGATTGGGCTGTCCTTCTGTCTTGCTCTCTGTCCATGGTCATTGGCCATTTCTGTATGAGGGCTAATGAGAAATAGAAGGAATGATAGATAAGAAAAGACTAGGAGAATATCACATCATAGAGGAGGAAACATAACTTGAAGAGTGGACCTGTAGCAGGGCTGTATTTATATATAGACACCCATGGGTCCCTGCCTAGGGTGGCAGGCAGGTGTCTATATTTTAAAAAATCTAAAAGGTGAAAAAAGTGACACTGTGGTCTAAGGATTTCTGGGCTCCAAGCACCCAATCCTGAACTGTGTTGGACTTTGATGTGTGGGGTTCACTGGGGCTCATCATATCATTACCCTCCCCACCCCAGTTTTGAATCTCGTAGCCGGCCTATGCTCCACTTCCCCCATCTCATGGATCTCTACTTGCGGTTGTGATCCTCAGAGGAGCGAACAATGACCTGGATCAGTGTAGTGAGCAGGCCTGGGTCAGCGGGGCTCATAAGGTCTGGGGCCCACCCAACTGGCCAAGTCCAACCCTGATTAGCCAGTAAGTTCTATATAGTATTCATAATGCCTAGAAGGTAGATCTTTGATATACAGACATAAAGATAGAGGTAATAATAGATTATAGAAATCATTAAGTAGAAGTACAGGTATGGGACCTGTTATCCAGAATGCTTGGGACCTGGGGTTTCCGGATAATGGATCTTTCCGTAATTTGGATCTTCATACCTTAAATCTACTAGAAAATCATGTAAACATGAAATAAACCCAATAGGCTGGTTTTGCTTCCAATAAGGATTAATTATATCTGAGTTTGGATCAAGTACAAGGTATTGTTTTATTATTACACAGAAAAAGGAAATCATGATTAAAAAATTTGGATTATTTGATTATAGTGGAGTCTATGGGAGATGGACTTTCCATAATTCTGAACTTTTTGGATAATGGGTTTCCAGATAATGGATCCCATACCTGTAGTAGTACTTTCTAAAATAGAAAAATTGAGAAAATGTCTGAATATAACTAAATCGCTGACTTGCCTAAAGCTTAATGACCCTTAATGCCTTATATTAAAATAGGTTGAATCTCTTCTGTATATGTTAAGTCCTCCTTTTATCTCTCTAAAAAGCCTCACCTAGTTTTGTTGCCATTGATGATAAATATTCATGTCCTACCAATAACAGCTCTGCTTTCTAGAAATGATTGTGGAATGTTCAAGTGCAGACAGAGTGAACATTATGTCTAAATGCATTAAGGGCGATTTTGATTTTCCGGTGTCACTGGCCCTTTAATTGAGATCACATGCTACTGCCAAGTCTATTATCTGTAGTACTTCTACATTGAGCTCCATTATGACTTATTTTAACCAAGTCCCACTCTGTATAATTGAATATAGTAATCCCAAATGCATAAACTTCCAATTGTCGGCATTCACTGCCGTCTCCCACTTGCAATCTGTTCAGGACCCCTGCATAAGCTATTTATTTTCTGCATAGACCCAATGCTTTCGTCACTTGCTTTTGTGTCATTTATAGGTAGGACCCCGCTGTAAGGGCATCCACAAGCACCATTTTTTTTTCCATAAAACAATATGGAGTAGGTTTATTTGACTTTGAAAAATTTCTATTCTGGGACTATGATCCCTTGTTTGATTGGGGGGAAATACTTTTGCTTTGTCTAATTCATTGAACCATGCCAAAGGAGAGAGTCTGAGAAGGTTACAATTAAACATTTGGCTGTAATTAAACTCTGCTCTCTAGGAAATATGAGCCCAAGCCATCTGTCTCTGGTACTCTCTTACCAATCATTTTGTCTAAATGTTTTTGAACTGTGGCTTGTCATCTATGAACGTCCTCTTGGTGGTAAGATGCTTCTGTGCAATTACTGCTCCATCCCCATATTTTCATTGTTCTTCTATAACCTTTGACCAAATATTGTTTCTATGTGTTTATGACTTTTAGGGGTAACTCTAGGAGTGTAGAAAAAAAGCATAGGCCACCATAAAAATTGAGAAAGTTTGAGTCCTGCATCATGTTGGGTACTTGCAGATAAGACATAAACATAAAATCCTGACCCTGTGGGTGGTCTGCGGGCACCCAGCAAAGGCAGTCAGGTAGGATGCAGATAACTGTGAAGCAATGTTCTGTTTCGTTTTGATCCGTCCTATTAGTGATATCACTTCTGGCCCACCAACCAAGGGTTAGGCTTGTGTGGGGGGTTAGAGTGGGGAAGTACTCCGAAATATTCCCTGTTTTGGAACAAGAGGCCCGCATAGAAGTAGCTGCAAGCTGCGGGATCCACAACAGACACTTTCTTCACATTAAGGCAGTTTATTTACCCACAGGGGTGACCATTTCAGGATACAAAACACAAACCATAAAAATAAATCCTTCAAACACATGAAGGACTAAGAAGCAAAATGTTGGAGCAGGGAACTCAAAAGGTCACGCATGGATCAGACGAATGTAGAGTAAAAAATAGAAATCTTTATTGGTATAAACTACTCATGCCTGACGCGTTTCGTGTCAAAGACACTTTAGTCATAGGCTACCCATGTGGACTACCAGTAAGAAAACATTTGTATTGGGGTCACTCCTGTACTCACGATTCTTCTGGGGGATTGCTCAGCCTCTTGGCTTTCCTCAGTCAAACAGACCCTCTGTCACTTGGTCTCGGCTCTCTCCGCACCTTGCAGTGGCAAGCAGCACCCACCGGCCCCTCTGGGAGTTCCTCACACAGGCAGGTATCCTTCCTGCTCTGTGCCCTGCTCTGAGAGCGCTTCCTTACCCCCTCACTAGAATTAAATGTGTCACCCACACATAAAAAGCTGTATAATGAAAGTCCTTTGAAAATTAAACAAGAACCCCTAACTCTTATTTCTTTTAAACATCCATACCTTTTAAAAGTTTCAGCTGTCAATTATATATTGCCTGCCCCTCCTCTATGCCTCAGGCACTTCCTTTCACTTTACATGCAGTACATCCTAGATGTCACTGCATTTCCCACATTCCACCTCCCAACCCACTGCATTCCCCCTTTGCTCAACTAACATGATAGAAAAAAAAAATGGAATTATTATTTCTAAGGGTGCCAGGTCCCCTTTAAGGTTTTATGAGTACGGGTTGAGTTTTTCCTGATCCACACATCACTGAGATAGTTACAGTTAAAAATTTGCCTGTAATTAAACTGTGCTCTCTAGGTCTTATGAACCGAAGCCATCTGGCTCTATTGCGTTGTTCACATTAATTGTGTCTTTTATGTTTTTGGATTATGGCTTTTCAATTATGAACTTCCTATTGCTGGTAAGACTTTAGCACTGCTTGGGCGCAAGTGCTCCTCCTTCAGTTGTGCTTTTGTATATACTCTGTATAAATCTTACATATTTCCTTTGTTGTCCAAGTGTTCTTTCTATGTATTTATGACCTTAACGATAAGGCTCTAGGGTGTAGATAAAACCCGTAGGTCTCTATGCCAAATGAGAAAGTCTAAGAAGGTTACAATTGAATATTTGGCTGTAATTAAACTGTGCTCTCAAGGACTTATGAGCCCAAGCCATCTGGCTATGGTGCTTTGTTAACATTAATTTTGTCTAAATCTTTTTGGACTATGGCTTGTTGGTGGTAAGCAGTTAGCAAGTATTTATCCATCATGCTGTTGTATACATTGTGGAGCACCATATTGTTATTCTATAACCATGTATTTATAACTTCTAGGGGTAAGGTTCTATAGTGTAGTAGATAAAAGAGCTGTAGACAGTATGGCAGTTCATCTTCTTCACATTATTGACCAGAGACGTACACCCTGACAAGCTGTCAACTTGTAGATTTATTCAGATATTGACGGGTGCACTTGTGGATGATGTATCACTGTCTGAGGTGGCCACACATCTTCAGTGAGTGCATCATTTTGTGATTTTCTTACTCTTTTTTTAGCGTAACTATAGCTGCTGTGTTTTCATATTTGCCATGTTTTCATATTTCTATTGCATTGGTTTGAGGAGGGACTGATTAAAGGTGGCCATAGACTCAAAGATCCGCTCGCCAAATGAGCCGATCTTTCCCCGATATGCCACTAACGGCATGGCTATATCGGGGGTAATTCGAACGTTCGGCCGTATGGCCGAACGATCGAATTACGGTGCGCCAAGGGGCTCCGACAGGTCTGTCGGTTAAAAATCAAACCTTCCCGATCAATATCGTGGCCAGATATCGATCGGGAAGACCCGTCGGAAGCCCCCATACACGGGCAGATAGGCTGTCAAATCGGTCCAAACGACCGATATCAGCAGCTTTATCTGCCCGTGTATGGCCACCTTAAATGTTGAACCACAATAGGGTTCCAGAAACCAGAAAGTCTGCAGAGCTCTGCCCTAGGGCAACACAAGTTTGTTTTGGCCTGTATATAAGCTAGGTATGCACTGAATTGCCTATTTTAGGATTTGGCCGAATCCCGAACCGAATCCAAAACCTAATTTGCATATGTAAAAATGAGAACCACAACCGCAGTGTGCAGGTAAAAAAATCTTGACTCCCTTTTTTGTGTGACGAAAAGTCAGTTTGGATTCAGTTTGGCCAGACAGAATATAGGCCGAATCCCGAACCAAACCTGGATTTGGTGCATCCCTAATGTAAGAAAAGTATTTGTCTCTTTTGCTCCTCTCTGGTGACTTTTGCATAACATAGTTCTTTAAGGACCCGTGAGAGATCCAAAAAGCATCAGCTATCCGTCACTTGCTACTTAATGTAAAGATGTGTTAATAAGGAAGAATTTTTAATGCTAAATGAAGAATATTATATAGGTCCTTTATATTAATGAGAAATTCTTCTGGAATTGCACATTATATGTACTTTAATTTCTGATATCCTAGTTTCTATCTCTGTCTGGTGATGTGTGCATTCTATGTGATAAGAGAAAATGTAACCTGGGAAGGGATTCTGGAAAATGTGAGTGGCAGAGAAACAGCCGTTTCCAAGAAATTGGCCTTTTATGTTATTTTCTGTATACTTCTGGTTTCTTGACATTGCTGTAGCTCAGCTGATACAAGATCTATCTGTCTTTCCTAACTGTCTGTCAGGAATAACCTGCCTTGCCACATTGATGTGGTTTTTCTCCGGACTGGTCTGCAGAGTCCCGCATTATGATCCTATTGTTTCAAATCAATCGGATCATCCCGATTTGGCCTAACACATGGATGGCCAAAGCCAAACAGATTTATGGTGGTGGTGCCAGGAGAACAGTTTCCTTTTTGCCATAATCGTAGGTCCCTAGCTGCTCTTTTTCTAGCACCCTCTAATTGCTGGGGTTGTATTTTTGCATCAGTGGAGGGATGCAATATATATCGTGTATATACAGTTTGTAGGATACAATGAATTTTCTTTTCCTCTGCATGTTGTTGCTCTTCCATACAATGGTAGAGCCTGTGGTGGCCCTATAAGGTGTACCCCTCTAAAAACAGCACTGAATTGTGCAGTTCCTGGTCCCTTCCTTCCTCCTTTGGTATCAGGTGCAGATGTCGGGTCATGATGAATTCTGCTAGGCAATGAAGCCAGTGAATGTGCCTTATACGAAAGCCATGAACCTAGTAAATTAGAGGATTGTGTTTATGTGGGAAGCGCAGGCTTAGGGAGATGGATGGAGATTCAGGCATTGAGCCGTGAGATTTATGGCTGGACAGGAATAGGACAGCTGAGCCCTGGGCTGTCTGACAGAGGAAGCACTCTGCACACAGCATGTACAGAGACACTGCATATACACACAGCAAGCAGACAAAGACACCTCACATTAAGAATATACAGAGAGAGCAGACCTTGACCTCAATAAAATGCTGAAGAACTCCAGCATTGGAACCCAGGCACAGAAAAAGGTTTAAAATACAAATGGCTGCTGTTTTGCAAGAACTGATTAGAATTCCTAGAATGTTTTTTTTATTTAGGGGGTTCAAAGATAATAAGTATTGTATAACTTTCTTGGTGTATATGTGTCTTACTTTTTGTTCATGTGCTCTTCCCTTCTCTGATGAAAGGACTTCTGAGCTATTTGCTGCACCGAGGAGCTCTGATTGAAGTAAAGCCAAACTCCAGGCAAGGGTGCAGTCCCCAAATTGTACTTAGTGTCCTTGTTTCATGAGTGAAGGCCTTTCCAGGGAAGAGTCACACACCTTGCCCCCCCCCCGGAGTTACAACACTGTGCATAGGAGAGGGGTACCACCTCAGATTCCCCTAATGTGGGGGAAAAAATCTATTTTCCCCCTATATAAGCAGCAGAATGTCACCCACCTGAAGCTGCCACCATAGGGTACAGGTTCCCTCTGGTGCTTATATAGAAAATACTGCCTATACACCCCTTGCTAATTCCCATGCAATCAAATGAGTATTTTTAGTTAAGGCTTGGGGTGGCTAGGCCTTCCCAAACCAACATCAATGAATTTCCAAGAAGGCCAATATGGAGGCATTATTCTTGGAACTGGCACAAGTATTCTGCCGTTGGATTTATGCTACAATGTGTTGTTATGGATGAAATTGGCATGGTATTTTTCCTGTTGTGGACTGGCGGCATTACACATGGACTTGACCCTGCATTTATCCTGTCTTGTGTTCTGAGGGTAATTTTATATAAAACTTGTCCCGAGATAAAGGAAGCAGAGTAGAAAATGCCATTAATTAACTCCTTCAAATGCAAAAATCACCCTCTGTCTATAAATGCAGTTTGCAGGGCACACTATATAGCAGGCAAAAATGCTACATTGTGGATAAAAATAACATGCTGATTTGTGTTCCTTTTTAGTGTTTTTGCATGTTGCATCCATTTGTATATGAGCCTTTTTTTTGTGTGTTTGACAAACACACAAAAAACACACTGGCTTTATGTTGGCACCGTTTCAGTAAAATCACACGGCTCTATTCCCATTGACGTTCTGTTGTATCACAGTGTTATGATACTCCTGAGATTAGTAAGAAACCAACCCTGTGTTTATTTCAAGAATGCAGCCATCAAAACATATAATTTTATGCGAAATGCCACTCCTAAGAAGAAGACGAATGCGCTGCACCGCCCCATCTGTGTTTAAAGGCAAACAGCATTAACATATATTTAATTTACAGATTACCTTTTATTAATCACTCGGCTCCTCATGGTGCCAACACTGATCAGATCGGCCCGTCTGGCAGAAATGGGGTAGATTTTATATTGTTTATCATGGATCTCAGGAGAGCGACTATTGCTTGCTTGCAGATGCTAAAGCAAGGTTGTTCAACGTGTGGTCCCCCGTGTAGGTGGAAAGAGTAGAATTGTGAGTAGGGTTGCTGCCTTTAAAAAGTAAAATAGCACTGTGGGTCATAACAGATGATGGAGCCTACATATACTGAAGTATATTTCAATTCTATTTTTATAGGAGATACTGATATAAACCATTGGGCCACTTTTCTCAGCCTATCCATCGGACTCCCAAGATGCGCCCCCACTCCATTGCTTGAAGTACAGAGGGTTGATGGCCACCATGTTTGGCTGCAGTGGAGCATTTTTATTGAAAGCCTGGTCTTGGCGTTCAGTGCCTATGCTCCCAAGGGCATATTTATATATAGGCACCCAAGGACCCGTACCTAGGGATTCAGCTTCTAGAGGGGAGGCCCTCAGGTTCCTAAATAACTAAAAATATATTTTTAAAAAAAAGTGAGGGATGCAGACCTCGGAGCATGGCGGGGCAGAAGTTATGTAGACCAGAAGTGCTGTAAACAGGAAGTGACATCACATCATTACTTTGGGGCACTGTAAGTTTTGGTGTCCAGGGTGTGCTCCTGGTTCTCAAACACATATTTGGACTCTCCTATGTGATTGGCACTAGTTTCTCATAGCTTGTCCAGATACATACCATATATATATATATATATATATATATATATATATATATATATATATATATATATATATATATATATATATATATATATATATACAGTAGATAAGTACCTGCCCTCCATACATAGTTCTGCCAGAAAATGTGAGGGTACAGCGGCAATGTAAATCTCTTGGCCTCTGCAGTACTGTTTTCCATGTGTTATGTTTATTTTGATTGGGTTTTCATTTTCAGAAAAACAAATATAATTGAATATACAAAACAAATAAAATCCAGATTTGGGGGGGATGTAGATACTCCTCCAGGATGGAAACATTTAGTTCCCTCTGCATTGGAGTTGAACTTGCTAATGGTTGAAAGCAGATAAAGTGTTTTATGGAAAATTGGGAGCTTGGAGGCCATCCCATGTTCCTTTTGAAGTTTTATCTCCCCTTGCATCCATAATTGCTTTTGAAAATTAATCTATTTGAATGTGAAACAGTGCCGGGCAATTATCCCTGTGAATAATTAGCGCGTGTTAATGAGTGCCGATCGGATGTGCCATGCAGCCTGGCGCTCGGAGCTGATCTGTGGGATCCTGATATAGTTCTTTAATGACAGATCCTCCTGCAGGGCTCACATTGGGCTCATAGCTGGGTTCAGGGGAAAATCATAATCCAGTTTTACTTTAGAGGTTTATTGGAAGTGTATTTTCAATGCAAAGGTCATTATCGCCTGTGAAGGTCACTGTTATGAATCAAAAATTCCTTTTCCTCTGTAAGTACAGATATGGGACCTTTTATCCAGAATGCTGGGGACCTGGGGTTTTCTGCATAACGGATCGTTCCGTAATTTGGATCTTCGGTCAACTAGAAAATCATGTAAACATTAAATAAACCCAATAGGCTGGTTTAGCTTCTAATAAGTATTAATTAACTCTTTGTTGGGATCAAGTACAAGGTACAGTTTTAATTATTACAGAGCACAATTATTTTTTAAAAAATTAGCTTAAATTAAAATGGAGTCTATGGGAGATAGCCTTTCTGTAATTCGGAGCTTTCTGTATAACGAGTTTCGGAATAATGGCTCCTATACTTTTACCCGTCATTCTGCTCCTGGCCTACCTTCAGTCTCTGCTTTCTGCTGAGGATTATCACTCATATGCACAACATTTCTATCTATTGTCCCCCAGTTCACCCATTTATGTCACTGCTCTGCTCCCTCCTGCATCACCTACATCATAACCTCACTGAATCAGCCCTCAGGGTCCCACTCCTACTCATCTCAGTGCAGGCCACAGAAACGTGTCAGTCTTATATCCAGCTGGGTCTTCCCATGTCCATTGTCAGAACCACTTATGAAAAAATCTCTGGTTTATCCTTTGGGGTGAAGAGACAGACTTCGGAGCTACTAATAGCAGCTACCCTGCCATAGACTTTACTGAGAATTGCCTCTGCTAAAACACACATAGGGGCAGATTTATTAAGGTTCTAATTGTTTTTTCCATTAAAATTTAAGTATTCGAGTTGTATTTCTCGGGTTTTATTTTTTTTGGGGTTTAAAAAAAAAATTCTAATTAATCAAGGTTAAAAAAAAAACCCTGGAAATAGCTAGAATTCGAAAATACACCACCTAAAAGCTGTCGAGGTTCTGTTGAAGTCACTGGCAGAGGTCGCTGGAACCATTTGAAGAGGTTAACAGCCTGCTTGATGTTTTTTTCAGAGGGTTTTTACCTGAAAACTCGAATGATTTGAGCAATCATTTTGAGTTTTGGGGTTGCGGGAGGCAAGATACCATTCGAGTTTTGAAGTCATTCGAGTTCATTCCAGGGAAAAAAAAACATTCGACCTTTGATAAATCAACCCCGGAGTGTCTTAGCAAAGCCAATTATTACTATTGTCTATTTTGTAGCCATAACAAGTAGCTGCTACTAGTAGCTCTGTATGTCTTCACCCTTGTTGTTAGAGCAGTTATGGGAAACATTTTGGGGGCCTCACATGTGGCCCCTGGTTACACAAAAGGGTTGCACGTTAGATTTCATGTTGGTGATAGCGTAAAATAAAGAATACAGTTTCGTTGTGCAACTAAGCACTGATGGGCCACCTGTTTCACTTTACCATTTGATTGACCCTAGTAAGCTGTTACCTAACCCATCACACCCGTGTATATTTTCTATCCCAAAGCTCATTTTTCTGTCAGTTGGAAGCCTTTATATCAATTTCATGTCATTTTATCATCTTCCCCCTCCTCCTGTAGCTTTCCTCATGATCTTTGTTTTCCCCTATGTGCGACTGTTGCCAAATTCATTTCTCCATACAGCTGTGCCCTAACAAACACTTCTTCAATGCCTGGTCCATGCCTTCTACGGATGATTGACTTGTATTTTTGTTTTGTGCCTGAAATTGCACTTTGCAGACTGCCCTTGCATTCCTAAATTACCCCTGTGGTCTCTATTGAAGTTGGTTCTTACTAATACAGGTAGGTGATCCATTATCTGGAAACTGTTATCCAGAAAGCTCCAAATTATGGAAAGGCCATCTTTCATAGACTCCATTTTTATCAAATAATTACAATTTTTAAAATTGATTTCCCTTTTCTCCTTAATAATAAAACAGTAGCTTGTACTTGATCCAAACTAAGATATAATTAATCCTTATTGGAAGCAAAAACAACCTATTGGGTTTATTGAATGTGTAAATGATTTTTTAGTAGACTAAAGATCTGAAAATCCAAAATACAGAAAGATCCCTTATTTGAAAAAAAAGTCCAGAGCATTCTGGATAACATATCCCATGCCTGTATTAGAATAGTTTAATTATTTGTGGGTGGGAGGCTCAGGATTGTGGTTACTTATAACCCATACCCAATCCTCTTTCTCAACCTCTGAAAAGCCACATTCCCGAGTTGACTAGTTCCATTACCAGTTCATCTGCTTATAAGTTTGTTTTCCCGCCCAGCTATTATTAATTTCAGTAGAGCTGTTCAGTGGTTCACATTCCCATGCTGTAGTTGCCTGGCACCTGATCTTCACCCAAATGATGTTTGCCAACTAACAGTTGCTGGAACCATTAATTATATAATTTCTCATTAATTTCCCCCTGAGTTCTTTGTTTTTACTGAAAACATTGTGGGAAATGGGGTAGGTTTGAAAAAGCAAGTTGCACCAGGATTTGCTTCGAGCAGATTGCCAGGAAATGCTTCCTGCTGATTGGTTGCTATGGGTCGCTAGACCTAGTGCAAACTCTGCAACTATTATTACATTACCCCCCTTAAACTATATAATTATATTATATTGTGACAGGATATAGGAGAACACTAATATATCTTGTTAAAAGGGGGGTAATGAATGACTGTATCCCTTGCATGTTATTTTTTTTGGATTGATCTTTTTTGTCATGGCTAGGAGGGAAGACATATATCCAAGCCGACAAATTAAAGGGTAACTTGACCCAAAAACAGTTTTTTGCCGGACAAAAAAGTCATTTGAAACAACCTTTCATTATGCATTAATTTGAAAAAAACTCAACAGTGTTAACATTATTTGTAAATTTCAATTGAAAGCAGTATTTTTTTTCTAAAACTCTTAAAACAATGTAGTAGAAGTCAGTTCAGCCCCCAGGTCTGTTCATCACTGTCTTCTGCTACATTGTTGTCATTCTCAGTGCATGATGCATTTGGGTATGTATTTTGTACATTTTGTAGATTTGTTGCAACCGCTGTTCCCTCTAGCCTCCCATCCTCTATCTCTTTCTCCCACAACCCTGTATAGTGTTCTCTCTTTATTCTCTTTGTCTGTAACTTGCACTCTCTCTCTCCCCCACCTCTCCCGCCCCAGTCCCTGCTTTGGCTGCACAAAACTGCAGTAGGTGCCAGAGATCCTGTTTCCCAATCCTCCAGACACCTCCAGCTAACTGGCCTCTGACTCTCCCTGCACATGTTACTGAGCGCATGTCATTCGATAAGTCCAACGTTAACCCTATCAGCACAGCGTGAAAACAAAATCCCTGTTCCGAACGCTGCCTCCAATTTTTTTTGGTCCCAGTGGGATTGCGGAGCAGTAATGGAAGATGATCGGAACGTGGCTTGAAGTGTGGAGGAGGCAGATTTCGGATAAAGCCTGTTCTCTAATCCATGTCTGGTAGCCATTGAGCTCTTTAACTCGCCTGCCCGGAAATCGAATTTCAGCGATTGTGAGAGCTGCCCAATGGAATAGGTGCATCACATCCCTAGAATATGCCAAGAAATACCAGAACACATACAGATGAGCTGCACAACGGCTGTACTCATCCAGACATAATAACTTGTCTATTCCAAATAGCCGCCTGCTCTAAATACCTTTCTCTGCTGGGAAATTAGATTAGAGGAGGGTTGCATAAATACAGATTTTCCATGTGACCCCAATTCCTGGGTTCCTTGTTTAGAAAGTCTGCTTTTCAAATAAGAAATGTAGCATCTTTAATTCAGAGTCAAGGTCTTTTAATCCCCTTTAAATCCACGCTATCCTGTTGTGATTCACTTTCAGGTGCTAATTATAGTGTGGGCATCATTGGCACTCATATAAGCAGTCACCTAGAGGTCCAGGGTGAGGCCTAACTAAGTTCTATTGCATCTCGGTGCCGGATCCTGCCCTGTTATGCACACTGGGAATTGCATATTTATGGGAGGTTGGATACATACAGGCTTTAGCTATGAATCTCAACATAATGAGCCGGCAGGGGAATCTGGGGCCCAGCTGCGGCACATTATGAGTTGACCTTAGGTTTTACACCTTCCTGCTGCTCGATGGTTTTGGTACAAGGAATGAATTTATTCTTATGTTCTGTCTGTAATGGGTAGTCCTGGCTGCCAAAGAGGCAAACAAAACTGTAGCTAAGTAGGCCTATGTATTACTGGGCCCCAGGGATCATTTTTTGCTGTGTTTGTTGTTTTTTATTTGCTCGAGCACTAAGGGACAAAATCTTACGCTTACCTGCCTGTACTAGATGTAAGCACTGTACCTGAGTATCAGTGAATAATAGTATGGGGGCTCATTCCCCCAATTCTGCATTTTGGACAGGCGTGTTGATTGAATATTATTGGAAGCTAGGATCCATTATCCGGTAACCCCTTATCCACAAAGCTCTGAATTACAGGAAGGCCATCTCCCATAGACTCCATTATAAGCAAATAATTCACATTTTTTAAAGTATTTTCTTTACAATAAACCAGTGCCTTGTACTTGATCCTAACTAAGATATAATTAATCCTATTGGGTTTATTTAATGTTTTAATGATTTTTTAATACACAAAGTATAGAGATCTAAATTACAGAAAGATCCCTTACCTGGAAAACCCCAGGTCCAGAGCAGTCTGGATAACAGGTCCCACACCTGTGCTGTAAATGCAACTCGTCTTGTCTGTCACAGCCGTGCACTACACCCAGCAGAATACCTCCCGGCTGTCCTGTTTTAAGAGGGCTCAACCTGCAGTCCCTCATTTGTACTGGAAAGTCCCGTTTTTCTCTGCACTGAACAGCCAGAAAAGAAAGTTTCTAACTTAATTGGCTTTTGGCAATCTCTGTAACACTGAATGGGTCTGGGTTGGGCTACGTCAGTCCCTGGAATGTTCTGATTCAGCAGATTAGCTATTGAATCATGTTTTTTTGCTCAGTCAGTAAATCCGGGAAAGATCAATCTGTTCGCTGGCCTTGGATTGGTTATTGATTAACATTACCCCTTAATTGGTTAATGGAGAAAACGTTTGTACGTTGTACTTCCAGTGCATCAGGGTTATTAGCGGAATCCTATCTTCATCTGAAAGATACACAGATGTATTCATGTAAGTTTGCCTTAGGGAAGCAATCTGGTCTGTGTACAGATTAATCAGATGGCAGCAATAGGAAAGGGGAACTAAATATAAAACAGACCTTATGGCGAAAAGTAATTAGGGTCAAAGTGCGTGGGTGCCTATCAGTGCATGGGGCACCAGCCTAAGGTGGATACATATAAATCAGGGATGGCTAAACTGCAGCCAAACTACAATGCCCAGCCTCAACCCTCAGTCCTGATTTTGACAGTTTAACCTGCAGTCCAGGATTGTTACTGAAATGTCCCGACTTTCTCTTTGATCTCCTGCGCTGAACAGCCAGAAAAAGAAACAATCTTTTAAACATAATTGGCTTTTGGCAGAGAGCCCAGAATACATGGCAGGTGCACTTATATATAATTGTAACAATTTAAGATAAGCAGGTCTCTTAGGGAACCTGTGACTTGCAGCTTAAAGGGCAATTCACCTTCATTAGCAAAACAACACATGAAACCACAGAAATGTGTTCAAACCTTCATAATCTGCCAAATTTTGTAAATACAGAGATACAGGTACAGTTATATCGCTCCCAGAATGCTCTATTCATCACCTGTAAAAAGGGGAGGCGCTCTGAGTGACTTCTGTGTCCAAGAGGGGAGAAGCTCTGAGTGAGGTCTGTATCCAAGAGGGGAGGAGCTCTGAGTGAGGTCTGTGTCCAAGAGGGGAGGAGCTCTGAGTGAGGTCTGTGTCCAAGAGGGGAGGAGCTCTGAGTGAGGTCTGTGTCCAAGAGGGGAGGGGCTCTGAGTGAGGTCTGTATCCAAGAGGGGAGGAGCTCTGAGTGAGGTCTGTGTCCAAGAGGGGAGGAGCTCTGAGTGAGGTCTGTATCCAAGAGGGGAGGAGCTCTGAGTGAGGTCTGTGTCCAAGAGGGGAGGAGCTCTGAGTGAGGTCTGTATCCAAGAGGGGAGGAGCTCTGAGTGAGGTCTGTGTTAGGGAACCTGTGACTTGCAGCTTAAAGGGCAATTCACCTTCATTAGCAAAACAACACATGAAACCACAGAAATGTGTTCAAACCTTCATAATCTGCCAAATTCTGTAAATACAGAGATACAGGTACAGTTATATCGCTCCCAGAATGCTCTATTCATCACCTGTAAAAAGGGGAGGCGCTCTGAGTGACTTCTGTGTCCAAGAGGGGAGGAGCTCTGAGTGAGGTCTGTGTCCAAGAGGGGAGGAGCTCTGAGTGAGGTCTGTGTCCAAGAGGGGAGGAGCTCTGAGTGAGGTCTGTGTCCAAGAGGGGAGGGGCTCTGAGTGAGGTCTGTATCCAAGAGGGGAGGAGCTCTGAGTGAGGTCTGTGTCCAAGAGGGGAGGAGCTCTGAGTGAGGTCTGTATCCAAGAGGGGAGGAGCTCTGAGTGAGGTCTGTGTTAGGGAACCTGTGACTTGCATCTTAAAGGGCAATTCACCTTCATTAGCAAAACAACACATGAAACCACAGAAATGTGTTCAAACCTTCATAATCTGCCAAATTTTGTAAATACAGAGATACAGGTACAGGTATATCGCTCCCAGAATGCTCTATTCATCACCTGTAAAAAGGGGAGGCGCTCTGAGTGACTTCTGTGTCCAAGAGGGGAGAAGCTCTGAGTGAGGTCTGTGTCCAAGAGGGGAGGAGCTCTGAGTGAGGTCTGTGTCCAAGAGGGGAGGAGCTTTGAGTGAGGTCTGTGTCCAAGAGGGGAGGAGCTCTGAGTGAGGTTTCTTTCCAAGAGGAGAGTTGCTAAGAGTGAGGTCTCTGTCCATGAAGTAGGAACCAGCAAGAAGGGGCTAGCTAAGCAATTTGAGAGAGCTGATGTAAAAAAGGACATTGTAATGCAATAATATGTCCAAATATTGGGTTACCTGATCAAGTGAAATTTCAGGGACACGTCTAGAAGATCAAGCTAGAATGCTTTACCGAATGCTATTTAATATAAATGCAAATATATATTATATATATTATATAATGCAAATAAATAATAAGTGCATCCCTGTATCAAGTATTTATTACGTGTTCCTGACTTTTCTTATGACCTGGTAACCTTATCTTGTGACAGGTTTCTGTTTCAGAGGAGTTATCTTTAATTTGTTGCATGTGTTATGTACCACTGGAACTTTACTGGGGGAAAAAACCCTGCTGTGAATAAAACACCGGTGAAAAGCTGCTTGAAGTTACCCTGGGGTTTGCTGTGTCTTACTTTGAAAAATGTATTGCCACTTATATATATATATATATATATATATATATATATATATATATATATATATATATATATATATATATATATACACATTATAATATGTCCTCCTTTGCACTTTGAGCCCTCAATGGTGCTAGCAAGCCATAGCAGATACCCTCTCTGCCCTACTTTAAAACAGCTCTGCTAGTTCTACTACATCATCTATGTTATACACAGCAACACTGCCTCTATTTAATTTTGAAAGTGGCTTTTAAAGTAAAATTAACTGCCATACCTTCTGGATGTCTGTGCATAATATATTCAGCATCCATGGACATATATATAACTAAAGGACTTAATATTGACCAGTTATGGATTCAGAATGCAGTAACGTTTTATTACAGCTTTTGTTGCTGAGTAAACAACCCTGAGAGATACATCAGGGGACCCTGCTCAGTGAAGCCAAGCTTACAGTCTTTTATTTGTTATATTGTGTCCACTTATTTGCATAAAGCAAACAAAGACTGTCTTGTGGTACCCATTGTTAATATGTATATATTTGCTATTTAATGGTTGGGCGTTGAGGGCCTGATAAGGGCAGCCGAGTGTAAGCAAGAAATAATGCAAATACATTACAGAAGGACCTTACAAAGTTCACATAGAAGTGAATGCACTTTAGCTATAATTATATTTTAATTCTTCAGTCGAGCATCGTTTTAGACAATCCAGTTTAAATTGCTTTTAGAGTGCTGGCTTTTAGAGGAGGCACAATGAAGGGAGGTAGTTTTCTTGTCTGTGGTCTCCTGTATCAGACACTCGGTTCCTCCTCAGCCATGCTCTTGCCACACACAAACCACTTCTCATTCCGGGGGCTGCCACACTGCTGCTAATTACAGATCTCGAAAAAGCAGGAGTAACATGAGTTCTGGTAAACAGGGCAGCAACACTATACAGATGCAAAAAAAGTATATTTCACTAGCAGTGACCCAGAAGGCTACACTAAGATGATCCATTTCCCCTCTGGTACCATATTAAAATCTGCAGTCCTCATCTGCGGATTCTGGTGAATACCCGTTTGTCTTTCTGCCCATCTGGTCTCATGCATGCCACCTTGCCAACATGGCTTCCAATTTGAAAATTAAAGGTAGCAATTAGCCTTCCTATATATAACCAAGCTTTTTGCCTACGGAAATGATGACACATTGCAAGAAAAAACAGAAAGTGTGCCAGTTTCCAGGAGGTTTTTTTGGAAGCCAGTGTGCAAAGTCATGAACGTGTCATCTTGGAGTTCTGTCTCAAGAACCCAACACCTAAATGATTATTACAGCTGGAGTAGTGAACATTTCAAATTGGGGTAGCCAAAAGTGGCAGGGAGGACGCAGTGGAATTTATTGTTGGCAGTTGCAAAAACTTTGCATACAAAGCAGGGTGGAAAAGGTGCTCAATCCTTGCTTGCGGCTCTGTATTGAAGGTTACTAGTACAGGTATGGGATCCATTATCCGGAAACTCATTATCCAGAAAGCTCCGAATTACAGAAAGGCCGTCTACCACAGACTCCATTTTATCCAACGAATCCAAAAATATAAGATATGTTTTCCTTTTTGTTTACAATAATAAAACAAGACATTGTACTTGATCCAAACTAAGATATAATTAATCCTTATTGGTAGCAAAACCAGCCTATTGGATTTATTTAATGTTTACTTGATTTTCTAGTTATGAAAATCCAAATTACGGAAAGATATGTTATCCGGAAAACCCCAGGTCCGAGCATGAAACAGTTCCTATAACTGTAGTTGCCTTGTGTGAAGAGTAGGGTGGCCTCACACAGTGAATTGTCTAACTAAAAGTTACATGGGCCTATATCAACTTCATTTTAGACCACCTTTAAAGTTTGGGGTATATTTAACATCTAACTGCAAATCAGGCAGTGCCTATTAGACCCCCCATATGCCATGGGCCCCCCAGAATCATAGGGACTGCTTGCTCTATAGCTACTCCCCTGCACTCAGTATCTCCATTTATAGAAAAACAACCCTGTGCTGAAACGGCTGATCTGTGACCTAAACCCACATAGCAGATGCCGTCATTGCCCTAGATTAGGCATTCATGTGCTTGAAAATAATATTTTGTGTGCATGTGTTTTATTTTAAAGGGCAACTCCAGCTAAAAGCTGTTTTATTGCCTAATAATAGAGAATTTAATTCTAAACAACTTTCCAGAATTCATTTTGTAAACATTTTCAGCTGTTAAAGTTATTTGTTAATATAATTGCAACAGAAGTTGTATCTATTTAGTTATTTATATTCTTTGCTGTACTGATGCTGGCTCCTAGAACAATGCAGCAGAACTGGCCCCTGCTCCAAAGTCAGAACAGAAAGGGACCAACACTTACATTTACAAAAACCATTGAAGATCTGTAATGAATTTATATCTTAAAGTTGCTTAGCACACGGCATATTCTTTCATTAGGCCAACAAAAATAATAATCAGTTTTTGAGTTGAGATCCCCTTTAAAGAAATTTGAACCCGAAACAAAAGTAATTTTTTGGAATGAATATCCAGGACAAGTTATTCTTGAAAATTTGCTCTATGGGAAGCCGTTAAGAGTTTAGAGAGGATTTGTGAAGCTGAGTAACATTCACCTAACACTTATAGGACAGGTAACATCAAAAATAGTTTCTCTTTGGTACCTGCCAGTCACCCTCAGTGTCTATGTAAAACACAATTCTGTAGCTACCCATCAGCAGATGATTATTTCAACATCCTAGCCGGTAAAATACCAACCAAGGCTGGGCCAGTATTACAAATTTAACAGCAATGTATTTTTTTATATTCTGCCCTAGAATGCCCATAGATTTAAACTGTATTCTAGCCTTCTCCTGCCCCTCTCTCAGCACACCCAACTCACTTTATTTCTGCTTCATTGGTCCCAAACTGTCCTGGGATACCCCGTCTATATCACTATAGTAACATTATGAAGGGGCATTGGGGGCCCAGAAAGGAACTTCATCCTACCAGCACCCTGCCTGCAGTCATGCTCTCCAATCCATTCTTTTGTGGGTTCAAGAAGAAGAGGGTTGCAGTAAATCACGGAGGGTGCTAGAAAGTCATATTATCTACTGGCTTTAGCCACAAACATGGAAAAATGTAAAATTGAACATTTCTGCTCTTGTGGAGCTCCAAAGTGCTTGCTTCATATTTCCGATGCTGCTGCCGCTTGGATGAAGAGCTTTGTGCCTGTGGGAAATATAGTACATTCGATTTTAAAGTAGATGCACTTTCATGAATGTCCCCTGTAAAAGGAAAATGATGTACTATTTATAAGTAGTACCTTATATACGCTGTAGAGCACGGCTTAGCAAACTAATACAGGATCCTTTAGCCAGGGACTTCCTTTGATCACAACAAGGTGGTTACTGATTGGTATAATTCGGTCTTAGTTCCAAAAATATCTTCGGCAGCAAACAAGTGTTCACCCCAAAACTTTGTCTAATTGACATTTGAGCTGGGCTTGTCATCCAGGCAGAGCATCCAGTGCATGGAAATGGTGACGGGCAGTGAATGGTGGTTCGATCAGCGTGCACTGAAAAGGCTTCAAATACCATAGTTGTTAGTGATCATCTATGGCCTCAGCGTGGACAAGCAATGTGGTAGCTCCTACCTGTATGTAAATTTGTACTCTACATTTACCAATAAAAATTTGTCTGATCTTTGCCCTCCTTTTCTAATTGAAAGACAGATCACAATAGTGCAGTTGTACAATTCTGGCCCTTAAATTGCCAAATTAACTCCGTCCAGCGTATCTGTGCATACAAGAAACAATGGCCTCATATTTTGCTATCTATTTAAAGAAAAATAAATTTAGAATCAACCTTTTTTTTTCAATTCGGTTTACTTCTTCATTAAGCTCTGATGTCTGCTATAATGAGCTCAGGGTGGATTTCAGTGGGGTAAAGCAAGAATCCCCAGAGGAGCTGTAAGGGCAGCTGTCCAAGGTTCTGATCACAGCCAGGATTTTAAAGGCGAAAGGAGGGTCCAAATGTGGAGAGGCAGGTGCTGTAGTATCTGAATATGTCACTTGACAAATCCAGTTAGATTGACAGCGACTTGGGCTGTTTAAATTGGGGTCCCAGTATCCTATTAATTTATTCTGCTTCTTCCTTGCTGACTGATATGAGAAATTGTAAGGGGTGCCTATAAAGAACCATGATTCTTCTGTCGCTGTCACTTTAAATAGAACTTCTGTATATTAACAGTGGCATGCTGTGTGGGGAACCTTCCGAAAGAATTTCCACATCTCCCCTTAACAAGAGGCAAAAGGAAGGTCAACGGTCAGCCAATCCTTTTCTAAAGTGACAACTCCCTGCAGGGGGGCTGTGGAAGTGTATTGGAAAGCTTGAAGATGAACTTGTATATATATTTTTTCAATATACACTATAAGTGTGCACATATAATGCATATACTGAAGTGATAAATATACGTTTATATGTAGCTTAATTGAATATTCTATAAAACCACACAGCATAGGATATATAAGGGTTCAGTTACTAATTGGTGTTGTGTTGCACTATCCTTACAGTTGTAACCAATAAACATTTATCTTTAATCAGTCTAGTAATGATAGAAAAGAAATGCTAGAAAGAAAATGCCTAACTGGATGCTGAGGACTGATGTATCCATAATAGCATATATAAACATCTTATTGCTCCACATGCAACAAATTAGTATTTGGTGGAAGGAGGTGTTCACGACCAGCAGAGGATCTCTATAACTTAGTGCCTTTACCTCTGTTCATATACCTTATAACATACAATAATGTAAAAGCCTACCAATAAACAGCTGGAACCTTGTAGCTGCCACATGATTTAGGCCGTGTAGCATGGCTTCATGCCATCTTGAAAAAAGATTGGTCATTGAGTAAAGAATAATATGGTGGCAGCCAAACAGTATGAATCAACTGGGTTGGTTTCAATAATGTAACCATTTGTTTAATCATACAATAATTTATAAAGTAAATTCCGTCCATAAACATGTAGTCTAAAAAAAAACAATCCTGCAGAGAAATCCATAAATCGTACCAGAGCAGGAAAGTTCCAGACAGAGATTGCTGACTTTGAGCTGATTTCACCCAAACAGATTTGTCTTCTCTAGACAAGTTATAGCATCTAAAAGCCTGGAAAGGCCTCTCAGCAAAGTCTGCTAGAACCTTATTGTATTGACAAAGATGTTGACACTTTAGGTAGATAGCTGGCAGTACAATAGGCAGTCCCTATAGACTGTGTTGGGAGATCAGTGCTGAAGTGCACTGTGTAGCCAAGAGAATGCAATTAAGTAAAACAGGGCAGTGCAGGAAGCAGGCACGGGAAACCATTCCATGCAGTGTATACAATATCATATATCTTCATTCCTTTCATAGGATGGTCATGGATGGAAACATTTCCTTTCCTGAAGTTTGCCTGCTCTTCACCCCTCCGAAATTATACGATTATTAGAAGTTCAGTCATTAGAGATCCAGTTCTTGGTATTGTTGTTTTGTGTTCACTCTAAAAGAACACTTGTCTCTATTCGTATATCTGTATGTCCACATATGGAGAGCCATTGGTTGGCCGGTAAATCAGAAGACCCGTATTTTATGGTCTTTGACAACTATCAGGTTCAATGTATCAAAGCGGAACTTAGACAGATTGGTATGGGATGATTGGGCTTTGGGGTCATTTGAAGGCTTTTCCTTGGCAAGTTCTCACTTGTCTATATGGCTTCCCAAAAAATAAGCCAGATATCTACTGGGTGAGGAGAACATTGGCATGTTGATGCTGTCATATCTCTAGACCCCCATTGTGATCTGATCTTTGGCCCAGAGGTGATGTCAATGGTCTGTGATGCCATGATGCATAATTTCCTTATTACATATGCATGTAAAGTAGCTCTACAATATACAAACACATATCCGAGAACCAGGGCCACCATCAGAAATCATGGGGCCCCATATGACAATATTTTCTGAGCTCCCTGGTCCATACCCACTCTAGCCTGGCCCCAGGCCCCCCAAGATCTTCCCACCCCACAGTAAAAAGGCCATAGGAACATCATGGCTAAAACAGTCAAAATACCCCCACAAGTTATTAAAAGCCATTTGTGATCAGGGCCCCCTACAAGTTAAAAAAAAATATTGGTGGCCTGCATCCCCCCCACAAGTAAAAAAGGAGGAGGGTAATATTGCTGCCTTTAGCCTTAGAAAATGTTTCTTTAATGGAGTTTGTAAAATGCACCCACCCTTAAATGTTCTTTAAGCCTAACATATGGACTAGAGCGTAACTGCGGCTTACTGAGACATTATTTGTAGGGAACTGGAGCAATTTATAACTGTTTAACCTCATATAGGATAAAATATCAGAGGACTGAGCTTGCTTCTTGTGGCTGAAGGGAGGTGTTGGAAGTTAGAAACATCTGGAGAGCTGCAGGTTGCCCATAACTAATTTATTTGCTCTCCGCCCAGGCCAGGAATCAGCTGCCAGAAATTCCACGAACTGTAATGCTTTTGTTCAGGTGCAAGAAACATGTTAACATGCATCGCTTGAAGCAGTCTGATTTTTCTTTTCTGTAACCACTCATAAATAGGCTTTTAAAGAAAAACACTTTTGGTAAAGACTCATTACCTTATTATGACTTGCACTTTGTGTTATTTTTATTTATGTTTATAGCAATTGTGAGAGAATAATGTATTATTATATTCCTATTGTCAAGCTTTCGTTTGCTTCTAAAAAGGCATTTCAGATGTTTGCAGACTCGCCTGTTGAAGGATATACGGTATAGGGTATTGACATATGGGAGCGGTATGTTCTAATGGTAGACTGGGCATGGGCAGAATAAGAGCATCAGTAATGGAACAAGCAGAGTTGGGAAGACAGACAAAAACGAGCTTTCTTGGCTTATGGGATAATCAGAGGGAGAATATTTAGCCTTGTCTACTACATGCACTGCCATGTGTTAAGATGGCCATACAGGGACAGATTTAAGATGCTAATTCTGCACCTTCAGTTTACCTGTCCGTATATCGTATATGGGGCACATCAGATGGGCATTTCCCTAGTGTGATCCGATCATTTGCCCATTGGCCCAATATCACCAGTCTCAAGGTGAGCATATCGGAAAAAGATCCACAAAACGAGCATATACAGTATTTCAATGCATGGACTCAAGGCACAAGGACTGGCCTGACCAGAGGATCTCCAGGCCCTATTTTGACCCAGTCTGGGACAATTCCCATCAGCCCTTTCTTATCGCCACCATAAGTTTATATAACTCTCCATTTGAGGCTGTTTTCTGGTCTAATTGTACAAGTGGGCTCTGGATGTCAGGTTCTCTGATGGGTTCAGTCTGATACTAGTTTACTCGATGGGAGTGGACTAGTGATGGGCGAATTTCCCACGAAATTTGAAAAACGGCGAAAGATTCGCGAAATTTTGACATCCGCGCTAATTTTGATGCTCATGTCAATTTTGCCGCTGGCGTTGAAGTCAACAGGCATCCGAATACTGTTGACGTGCAATGCTTTTGATGCGAGCGACTTTTCCAACGCCACCGGGTGAATTTACACCATCGAATTTATTTGCCGACGGGGAAGCGCTGAAATTCGATGCGAATTCGCGCCTGCCGAATATTCGCTGATCACTATAGTGGACTGTAAAGAACACTTTCAGTTACAAATCTATAAGCATTTGTATAAGATCTATATTAAAGTTAAATGAAGTTTCTTCCGTTGATGGAAATTAGTATTTGGCATTGTTTTACCTTTGGAGATTGTCTAGCATACTGTAGGTTAGGTCGCTTTACATTGGTTGATATTATCTGATTTTTTTTTGAAAGCCCAAGGGTATGCTTTTTTTGCACCCAAAGTGCACAGTGCAAAAAGTGTGAGTGCCACCCAAAGTCCTACCCGAAGGAATGGGCTCCAAAATATCTACCCTAGTGTTGACTAGTAGGGCTGATTCTGTTTTCTGCCATGAGTTAATGACTCCATGTGACCTTACAATGAATAAAGCCCACTAACCTAAAGGGTTAAACATTTTTGCAGTGATGGCATCCCTGTAACCTACTTTAATGCCTCTCTTAGAATGTGCTCCTGAAAGGCACCTTGTATTTCAGCTGTAGATATTTAGCCATGTAAACCAGATTTCCCATTACTCTGCCCCTCCCATTTCCCTCCCTGTCCTGACAAGATTCCCAGTCCCGGCTGATGAAAAGCAGACCCATATTATTCTAATGACAGCACCATGTTTGACAGCAGGGATGGTGGTGCCTGGATTTCCTCCAGATGTTATTCATTGCCATCCGGCCAAGAGCCAATTTTGCGAATTGATTGGGATATTGTTAAGTTACAGACCTTCTCTCTGCTTTGATTCATTGAACTCTGTAGATATTTAGGAGTTATTGTTGGCCCCCTAGTGGCATCTCAATTTTGTCCTTGCACATTATATGTTGGCTGGGCAGATCTGCTCGTGTTGTATGATACGTTGATCCCGACATGTCATAAATACAATTTATTCTTTTCTGGGTGGATCTGTGTATTTTTCTATAAATTTAAAGCCCAGAGGCCTGGTTACATATTGTTTTGGGTTTCATTGAATCTTTTAGAAACAACAAGATAAGGGTATCAAATCTCCTTTATTTATTGTGCTGTTCCCCTGTATAGTATTACCAGCTGTGAAGTGCCGTAGGCATTGTTGGCACAACATAAATGAATGTGTAATCCGGCACTCACAAGGAGGCATTGATTCTGGAATAATATGATCCACTAGCAATGCGCACAGAGAAAAAACCTTCAACTGTATTATTTACCAAGGTGATACTGTAGTTCTGTAGCTATCAACTCCTTTGTATTCAATCAGTGCACGGATTACAAGCCAAGCTCTGCATCATGTTATAACATTTGATTTCTTTTCTGCTTTACGAAGGCCATTAATGGTGTTTTTGAGGTGCTGTAGTGCTATAGGGTGACCTTTATTCTGTTCCCATGCAGAGATCCGCAGCCAGCTGGTGGAGCAGTTGAAGTGCCTGGAGCAGCAGTCTGAGTCCCGCCTGGCTCTCCTCCAGGATCTACAGGAATTCTTCCGCAGGAAGGCAGAGATTGAGTTGGAATACTCACGGAGCCTGGACAAATTGGCGGAGAGATTCTCTTCCAAGTTGCGCAGTGCTCGCGAGCAACATCATTTCAAGTAAGTGGAAGAGATAATTCTGGATTCCTGCACTGGTTTCTATAGATTGGTGGTTTTCAAACTTCTTTGGTTCAGATACCCCTATGTGGCCAAAGTCACATATGCAATACATACAGTGCTGTAACAGTCACCTTGATATACTATAGTTCCAAGAATATTAAGGACATCACATATGAGTTTCCCCTGACTTTGGTATTGGCCCTTACATCTACAGTGTTCCTGTAGATTATGGAACGTGGAGCACTTTTTAAGTAGGTCAAAAATGAAGTTCCAAAGTGCCCAAAACCACCCCAATTGCACTTTGTGTACCAGTGCTCATCATGTGATCGTAGCCTGGAAATGGCAAATCTAGAGGAATTTGGACTACTCAAAAACAAGGTGTAAAAATCAACCCATAGCAACCTATATGCCATTATCGCTAGCGGGCACAGCCCATATAACACTGCTGTCAAACACCATAAAAAGTCAGGATTTGCGTATTCATATATAAACGTATTAAATTAATTAATTAACTAACAAAACTTTAGTCGCCAGAAATTCCAAATTTAAAGATAATTATGTGGTCAATCAATTCACATCAATTTCTAATAAGGAAGCTCCGAATCCAAGATTCGGGTTCAGCCAAATCCAAGTGCCTGGCGGAACCAAATCCGAATCACATGACTTTTGGTCACACAAACGAAGAAGTAAAAACATTTCTAACACTTTTTCACCTTTGTCAGCCCTAATTTGCATATTGAATTAAGATTTGGATTCGGTTCGGTATTTGGCTGAATCACGAATGATCACAAATGATTTGGGGTGTGGCTGAATCCCAAAATAGTGTGTTCTGTGCATCCCAAAGATTTTTTGATTCATTATCTGGAGTGTCAAATTTGGTTTGATTTGAATTAGATGAATTAAAAAAAAAAACCTTTTGCATGAGTCTTATTCAGATCAGTTACTTATTGAAGCAGAACAATAAGCTCTGGTCAAAAATGCAACATTTACCCCACAGGTTTTTATTTCCTTATAAAGTGTTGCTTCTAGTGCTCTTTCATATCTTCATCTCTCACACACTGCCTTTATATCCGCTTTTCCTTTTACTCCTTGTGCTTTCCAATAAATATGATGGATTCTTGCTGCTTATAAGCACTGTTGCTCGGGGTCATTAACAGCAATTTTTGATCCCGGTGCAGCTATTACTTTTCTGCCAAGGCTTCATATTGCCAGATGAACCATAGGGTTGACTCATTTTCTGTGGTCTATATTGGAAAACTTCTATAGGGTCCTTATAATTAAACCTCCTGTTAGAAGTGTTATTCTTTTATCCACTGTATATGACCATTAGAGCATTCAGTAGAATTCAGCAATCTGTATTATTCCCTCAAAATCAAGAGATTTTATTAAGTGGAGGGGATTTATCTTTTCACAGGAAGGAACAGCATCTTCTCTCCCCTGTGAACTGCTGGTATTTGGTTCTGACTCAGACCCGGCGGGAGAGTAAGGACCACGCCACT
The DNA here is from genome assembly GCF_017654675.1 of Xenopus laevis. Taxonomy (NCBI): domain Eukaryota; kingdom Metazoa; phylum Chordata; class Amphibia; order Anura; family Pipidae; genus Xenopus; species Xenopus laevis. Next base: position 131,049,498 of record NC_054377.1, on the reverse strand, counting down.
CTGAATGATATCTTCCTGAATAATGTGATTGTCAGGCTCTCGCACATCAGTGACGATGTCATGCGCCTCTTCAAAAAGGTGAGGGGGGACCCAGAAGCAATAAGGATTTCTACAGAAAGTTTCACATATCTCACAGTTCAAATGGAAAATACAACTGGAGTCAGAGTTACCCTAAAAGGGCATGTAAAGGCTAAAAAATAAAATTTAATTTTTACTTTCTGTAATGAAAAAGAAACCTATCTCCAATATACTTTAATTAAAAAATGTGTACCGTATATACTCGAGTATAAGCCGAGGTACCTAATTTTACCTACGAAAACTGGGAAAACTTATTGACTCTAGTATAAGCCTAGACACAACTACAGCCCTGTCTCCCAGCAGCGCACATTCTGCCAAAGCGTCCCCCCCCAGCGATCAACCGGACTTCTTTGCAAAGTTGATGGTGACAGAGAATTGCCAAACGGATTACTGTGTGCATTGTCCCACTGTCCCACTACCATGTGCAGAGGGTGCTGTGTGATATTGCCATCACTGTTAATCTTTCATATAACCAAGAGAGGGCGCTGTGTAATATTGCCATCACTGTAAATCCTTCATATAACCAACAGAGGGCGATGTGCGATATTGCAGTCACTGTTATTCTTTCATATAACCAACAGAGGGCGCTGTGTCATATTGCAGTCACTGTTAATCTTTCATATAACCAACAGAGGGCGCACTGTTATTCTTTCATATAACCAACAGAGGGTGCTGTTTGATATTGCAGTCACTGTTATTCTTTCATATAACCAACAGATGGCGCTGTGTGATATTGCAGTCACTGTTATTCTTTCATATAACCAACAGATGGCACTGTGTGATTTTGCAGTCACTGTTATTCTATCACATAACCAACAGAGGGCGCACTGTTATTCTTTCATATAACCAACAGAGGGTGCTGTTTGATATTGCAGTCACTGTTATTCTTTCATATAACCAACAGATGGCGCTGTGTGATATTGCAGTCACTGTTATTCTTTCATATAACCAACAGAGGGCGCACTGTTATTCTTTCATATAACCAACAGAGGGCATTGTGGGATATTGCAGTCTCTCCCCAAGTGAACTGTTGGTATAGGAATGATTAAAAGTGACTGCAATCTCAGCTACTGCCCGCTGACCCGAGTATAAGCCGAGGTCGGCTTATACTCGATATACGGTACCATTTTTATAAGAAACCTGACTGTATGCAGCGAAATTCTCCCTTCATTTACTGCTGTGGATAGGAATTGTCAGATGGTCCCTAACTGCTCTGCAGGGAAACAATCATACTTATGAACAGCAGGGGGGGGGGCCACCTTACTTTCCAGCCATGCAGAACTCAAGCAGCTTTGTTACATAGTTAAATTGGGTTGAAAAAAGAAAAAGTCCATCAAGTTCAACCCCTCCAAATGAAAACCCAGCATCCATACACACACCCCTCCCTACTTTTAATTAAATTCTATATACCCATACCTATAACAACCTTTGATATTATGTCTGTCCAAAAAATCATCCAAGCCATTCTTAAAGTCATTAACAGAATTAGCCATCACAACATCACCCGGCAGTGCATTCCACAACCTCACTGTCCTGACTGTGAAGAACCCTCTACGTTGCTTCAAATGAAAGTTCTTTTCTTCTAGTCTAAAGGGGTGGCCTCTGGTACGGTGATCCACTTTATGGGTAAAAAGATCCCCTGCCATTTGTCTATAATGTCCTCTAATGTACTTGTAAAGTGTTTCCCTGTAGAGCAGTTGGCGACTGTGCAAAACAATTTGCACAGACACGAATACAACTTTGCATTTCACAATGTAATATTCTTCCTTAAACTGTTATTGTATTCCGAATTTTTATTGCGCATTGCCTACTTTTAAGAAGTGCTTGAAGGTGTCATAATCTTTTGGAGCAAACATAAAAACTTTTTCAGTAAGAGGTTTTATTACATTCACTGCTCACTGGCGCAAACTATAAAATTCGCAAACATTCTTCCACTGTCGGAAGTGGCCGCTAAACATTTTCCGGGTTCGCAAAAGCTATATTAAATTCGCACAAAGGCAAATTTTTTCGCACAGAGGCATAATTTTTCGCATTACGAATATTTTTTCCGTTACCGACTTTTCTTACATTTAAGAATAAGATTACTTATGGTTATGTAATTTAATGAACAAAGTTTTCTTTTGCCTGTCACCTGTTTAAAAGCAAGCATCTCATTGGTTGCTATGGGTTACTTTATCTGGGCAAATGTAGTGCCTTTTATTACATATGGGTTGTATAGTCTATTATCTGTGAATCTTCGTCAGCCATGGATCCACAGTGAAATCCTGCATTTCGCAATCTGCAAAATTTTTCGCAAAAATTTGCCGCCACAAAGAAAAACTCCTATAAGAAAACGGGCAATTGACTTTAATGCATTTGGAGCGAGAAAAATTGTTGTGCGCTTAAAAAAAAAAATGACTTTAATGCGTTTTGTGAATTTTTCGGCAAAGCGAAAAAGAACAGATTAGTCAGAAACAATGGAACTTGAAGCTGAGTGAACAGATCAGGATAATTGAAAACCCATTACTGTAGTAACCCTGGTATATAGGTCAAGGTGTGGCTCTATAACAGAACTAAAATTCCCAGCATCCCCTGGGAGACGCTCAAGTGCCCTAAATGTTTTCTGGGAGGGTTTTTCTATCAGGAAATGCTAGAACACAACATCTAATGCACTCAATTCTGCAACAATACATTTAGAATAAACTAAAAAAAAGGCTCCTGACGTTGCACAAACAGGTTTCAATAAAACTCTCCAGCATTTAAAATCTTATTGTGTTTTCCATTGCCTGCAGGATAACGCTAATGAGTTTGCTCCCTTTGATCCCCATTGTATATGGTTGATTTCTAATATATTCAGGTTCATATTGCCTGCCTGCTCAGCCCTAAATGATGATGACTATGAGACAATGTCATTACTATTCTGTACCCACATTGGTTCGGTGTGGGCAGCCTTTACTGAGTTTGTCCTAGACAGATAGGAACGGCCACTGGGATTTCTGGGCATCTTTCAGCAGTCACTTGTTTCATTTTCTGAGACTCAGTATAGGGATTGTTGCCTATTTAAAATTTCTATATTGTGTCTTGCAGAGCAAAGAAATTGGACAACAGATGCACGAAGAGCTGGCAAAGGTCACTAATGAGCTGTATACGGTGAGTGGCACATGGAGCGGGAGCCCCCTGCACCTGTTTAATTCCTTTTACTGGCTTAGTCCTCTTCTACTGCTACTACACCTTTCCTCTTATTACCATCCTTATTCTTATGTAGTTTTACTAAACCTCTGTAAGAATGACCTCTAAGTATATTTTTTTTCAAAGGCTGTTGTATAAATCTTGAGTACAACATCCCTGTTAAAGTGAAGTTAGTGCCCCTAAATGTGTCCATTGTAGGTTTCTGCTAATGAAGGTTGAGTTGGGGTCCTGCTTTTGTTGATGCCACTGATGTTGGTAGAGAAGTTGTACAATGTCATTTTAAGGCGGGACACCAGTGGCATTATCCTTTTAGCAAACCATCTGCCCTCCATAATCTGTATTTCCAACCTTCAATGCTTTGTGCTTCCCAAACCTTATTCACAAACCTTATGGTTGACTTCTTCCTATTTTTCCTCCGCCATCTTGCCTCCAACTACAGCCCACAGCTGTGTCTGTTGTACACGTATGGGACTTGTTATGCAGAATGCTTGGGACCTGGGGTTTTCATGATAAAGGTTCTTTCTGTACTTTGGATCTGCAAACCTCAAGTTTACCAAAAAATAATTTCAACATTAAATAAACCAATACATTTTATCTTAGTTGGGATCAAGTATGCTGCTGTTTTATTGTTATAGAGGAAAAGGAAATCATTTTTAAAAATTAGAATTATTTGATCAAAATGCAGTCTATGGGAGATGGCCTTCCCGTAATTCGGTGCTCTCTGGATAACGGGTTTCCAGATAACGGATCCCATAACTGATCTTTGCATTATACACAATGACTTATTTTTGTTGGTTAATATATGTTTAATTCATGTTTTTGTTTTCTGTATTTGGTTGGCCAATGGTTCTTGCTGTGTATGTGAGATCAAGTTAAATGTGGGAAATTATTCTGCATGAGGACATGGATAAATGTGCCCTCCCTGTCCCAATATCATAATGTAAAAATTCTGCGGGCTTAATGTACAATCCTTTTTTTTATTCTGTAGCTTCTAAAACATAATTGCCTTAGCTTGAGGTTTTGGTCTTGCTTAAACTTCCACTGTTCACTGGTTGTCCTGCCTAGCCCATACTTTCATTATCTTTATTATAGTTCTCCTGACAAGAATTCAGTAAGGATATGGCTTACATATCATATTTTGGCATTGCCAGCTGGAACTTTCTAGATAATGAATTTCTGGATCCCATACCTGTACTTCAGGTGTAGCATTAGCAGAGACAAGTTCATCTAAGCCTGTACAGCAAATATATATATATTTTATTATGCAGGTATAGGATTCATTATCCGGAAATCCGTTATCCAGAAAGCTCTGAATTACAGGAAGGCCGTCTCCCATAGACTCCATTTTAATCAAATAATTAGAATTTTTAAAAATGATTTTCTTTTCATTGTAATAATTAAACAGTACCTTGTACTTGACCCCAACTAAGCTATAATTAATCCTTATTGGAGGCAAATTATTTTAAGGTATGGCGATCCAAATTACAGAAAGATAAAGAAAACCACAGGTCCAAAGTATTCTGCTTAACAGGTCACATACCCGTGTCTGCATTATTATTCAGTATTGCTCAGTAAAACTCAGATGGAAGATTAGGGGGGTTATTTACTAAAATCCAAATTTATCTCATAATTTAAATAAAAAAAGCTCAACCAAACCCCCATCCCCACGTTTGCTTATTTATTAATAAAATAACTCAAATAAATTGGATGGGGGAAAAATAGGGTTGCCACCTTTATGTCTGGCTGAGACCGGGCGGGGGGGTCCGTGACGTCAGTGGGCGTGTCTGTGATGTCAGTGGGCATGTCTGTGATGTCAGTGAGCGGACACGTGACGTCAGTGGGAGGGGCTATGATGCAGCGATCAGCGATTGGCCAAACGCTGTGTCAATCAAGGGAATCCCGCCCGGTTTTCCTTATTTGGAAAACCGGGCAGGAAGTATAGACCCAGGCAGCCTCTCAAAATACCGGGCTGTCTGGGTCAAAACCAGACAGGTGGCAACCCTAGGGAAAAACCCGAAAAAACTGAGAAAAAACCTGAATCATATTATTTTTTCAGACTTTTTTCCTCAATCGCTTGCTTTTTACGGGTTTATTGGATCATTGGGCTAAACCCAGCGCAAACCATCATATCTTCAAATTGGGAAAGGGGCATCTCCCATTGACTTATACATGACATTTGAGATGGCGGATTTTCAGATTCTGGCTTTTTTCAGCATCGGGGTATAATTATTTAGAAACTATAATTTCCCAAAAAAATTTTAGTTTTTGACTCAGAAAGCCAGACCAGATAAATTTTAAATTTAGTAAATAACTCCCTCAGTGTTTTTGTGTCTTGTGCAGGTGATGAAGACATATCATATGTACCATGCAGAGAGCATCAGTGCAGAGAGCAAACTGAAGGATGCAGAGAAGCAGGAGGAGAAGCAGTTTAGCAAAGTGGTGGAGCTCGGCTCCAATGCCCTGAGGCTTGAGGAGAGACCACAGAGACGCAGCTCGGTCAAGAAGATTGAAAAGATGAAGGAAAAAGTGTGTTGCAGCAATAGATTCACACCAATATTTGTATATGGAAATGTTATTTTCTTGGCAGCAAGTTGTGTAGCTTTTGGGTTTCCATTGGTAACAATGTCAGCACAAATTTCTGCAGTTAGTATCATCAACATTTCCATAGATATCACTGAAACACAATTCTGACGGTTATTTTTTGCAGAGCCTGAGTAACAGCACAGCCTTTTCTGGGGGGCAAGTTGAGGGTCTTTTGTTAACTGTTTTTTTTCTGCTTTTAGAGACAAGCCAAGTACTCTGAAAACAAACTGAAGTGCACAAAAGCCAGGAATGAGTATCTCCTCAACTTGGCCGCTACCAATGGCTGCATCAGCAAATACTACATCCATGATGTGTCTGACCTGATAGATGTGAGCATATTTCTCCCTCTTTCCTGATGCTGTTGGGTCCCTCTATTACTTTTTACTCCCCCTTCTCTTGTTTGATTTAACTGTCTCTCAGGAGTGGGAAACCTCCAGTTCTCTCCATGTTGCCACATTTTCTGGAAAAAAATACTGGCCTTCCTATATATTTATCTTTTTTCCCTATTAATAATATAGGGATCAACCATAATTTTCAGGCCGGTAATCCTAGTGGCAATCATACTTGTTACTATAGGCCAGGGGTGTCCAAACTGCGGCCCGAGGGCCACGTGCGGCCCAGGATGCATATGAATGCGGCCCAGCTTGAAACGCTTGGTTCCCGAGGAAATAGGAGGAGGGGGGACTCTGCCCATTGCCCAGTTAGTAATAATAATATAATAATATGTCTATTAAATATCCAGGTGTCCCATATTCCAGTGTATAGATGCATCTAGTTATCCACCTGGCATTGTAGTTCTTTTATGTGTATTTCCTTTACTTTTACAAATCAAACGTGTTTGTGTATTTCATGTGTGGCCCCAGACAATTTTTCTTTTTCCAATGTGGCCCGGCGAGCCAAAAGTTTGGACACCCCTGCTATAGGCCATTCTGTGGGGTACTGGGGGTTGTAGTTTGCAACATGTTGAAAACTGCAGGTTGTCCCTACTCCATATATCTTTCCTTGTCTTCCACTGGTTTTGTATTTTTCTTCATTATTTCTGTTGCGATACTAAAAGGAGACATGCGGGTTCATTGCAGATGTTTAAAAGAACCTCCCTATCTTTGTTTCTCTCTGCTGCTCTATCCCTGCAGGGGTGAAGCAGATGGCTTCATTTTTCAGCCCTTCAGATGCCTGATGAGGCCTCATCTTGCTCCTTTTTTGCTGCTCTAATTACCTCCTATCTCTGATGGATTTCAGCGAGTTTTGCTGTCAGAGAAGTCTGGAGCCCAGGTGTCTGATTCCCTTGTGGGGCATGGAGCTGCTTATCTACGTGTGCCTGTATGTGCTGTATGGGCCACTGAGATCAGATGTGACTGCTTACTTTGCATTCATTGCTCATGCAGGGAAAAAAAAGAATTGACCCTGTCAGTCTATCCCTGTTCAGCAGCACTCTATAAATGAAGAAGTATTTCATTGGAGCCAACCAGGGGCTAATCATTGTAGGCTGTTAACAACACACATATTTTTTTTATATTTTTATATTTTACTTGAAGGCAACTCTGACTCCTAATGTTGTTGTGATTTGATATTTGTACCTGAGAGGCCCCAATAGGATCCCAAATCACAGTTCCTATGTATGTTAGCGAAGGGCTACCTTTTCAGTATCATATTGGTCAGTTTAAATTAGCGTTTATTCTTAGGGGACCCAAACACTTAATTTCAGGACCCACAGGCTGGTTTAAAACCCATGATGAACTTTATTTTATCAATAATAATATATATAATAGATATTATTTATATATAAATGTCACTATATTAAAGGGGATTGTGGCGACCCATTTAAAACAGCATGGGGGGACCTGGTTCCAGAGGCTGAGAAAACGTATCAATAAACCGGTAACATTAAGATCATTTTTTATAAATGTTATAATTATTAACTGAAATGGCAGTAGTAAATGGCTGTACGAACAGGCAAGTCCTTAATTATGGGAAGGAAGCAATCTGTCACCAAATATGATGCTGAGACTGTCCCTGAGGAAAGTCAGAGAACTGGAGCACACAACAAGCAGACATTATTGATCTGGTGTATGAACAACCTTCACCTGTTGTCTCAAAGCCATTGTTTCCAGTTGAACTTCCAATCATTCATATTCATAGCTTGGACCAAAGAGCCCTGCAATGTGAAAGCCAAGGCATTATTAAATAAACATACTGCTTTCTGGTGAAACACAGATGATTTTCAGGGGGTTGGTTGGGAAATAGCTTGCAGTGTGTTTGTTAATTACACATTGCATATGCCATGTTGTTATTGAAAGCGTTACATCAGGCGGTTGGTCTGTTCATGCCAGAGATGTTGATCAGCTGAAGCAGACTCGCTCTCAGTCAAATCGCTGTGAGAGAGGAATCGGCAGGGAGCCAGGTTCGGAATGCATGTGATGTACGAAAGGAAAAAGTCAGTTGACTTGAGCTCATTGTTCTTTTTTTCCATTCTAGATAACAATAAATGCATCAGTAATTCCCGGTGAGCACAATGGCTTTCTCTAGGCCCTTTTACTTGGAACCAGTAGATGGGGGTGGGAAGGTGATTGGATGGGGGATGTGTGTTTTGAACGGAAAATAAATAAAAGGCAGGTTGAGTTAATGTTAGTGACTATTATAAATTATACACTATACGGCATAGAGGTGCACTTTCTTCAAAGTAAACCCTTAAGCGCCTATAATTCCTTTGGAATTTTTACAGGAACATTTGTGTACAGTACAAAGCAGCTGGATGTGGTTGTGTTGGTCTAAGCCAGGGGTCCCCAACCTTTTTTTACCCGTGAGTAGGGTTGCCACCTTTTCTGGAAAAAAATACCGGCCTTCCTATATACTTGCCGTTTTTTCCTATTAATAACATTGGCATCAAGCATAATTTTTACCGGCCAGGCCGGTAAAATACCGGCCAGGTGGCAACTCTACCCGTGAGCCACATTCAAATGTAAAAAGAGTTGGGGAGCAACACAAGCATGAAAAAGTCCCTTGGGTGCCAAATAAGGACTGTGATTGGCTATTTGGTACCCCCATGTGGACTGGCAGCCTACAGGAGGCTCTATTTGGCAATATACTTAGTTTTTATGCAACCAAAACCTGCTTCCAAGCCTGGAATTCAAAAATAAGCACCTGCTTTGAGGTCCCTGGGAGCAACATCCAAGGGGTTGGAGAGCAACATGTTGCTCACGAGCTACTGGTTGGGGATCACTTGTCTAAGCTAAGGGAATCAGCTGGGGTAGCTGGGTGTAAATGCACAGAACATCATAGGTTGTGCTGCTTTTGCGTGGACCAGAACAAAAGAGATCTCTCCCATTTGTGGTGAATGACTACAAGCACTGGTTCTCAGTGGACAAGGCAAATTTACTTATGGTCGAATATCGAGGGTTAATTAACCCTCGATATTCGACTGCCGAATTGAAATCCTTCGACTTCGAATATCGAAGTCGAAGGATTTACCCAATTGGATTTTAATCCATCGATCAAACGATTTTTCTTCGACCAAAAAAAGATAGAAAAGCCTATGGGGACCTTCCCCATAGGCTAACATTTACTTTGGTAGGTTTTAGGTGGCGAACTAGGGGGTCGAAGTTTTTTTTTTAAAGAGACAGTACTTCGACTATCGAATGGTCGAATAGTCGAACGATTTTTAGTTCTTTCGATTCGTAGTCGAAGTAGCCCATTCGATGGTCGTAGTAGCCAAAAAAAACATTCGAAATTCGAAGTTTTTTTTATTCTATTCCTTTACTCAAGCTAAGTAAATGGGCCCCCAAATCTTACAGGCGATTATCATACAAGTGATTGTGTGCATCTTTCAGTGTTTTGTTCCCCCACCCCGCTGAGCTACTTATCACCTGGGCAACGGAATACTTGCAGTTGTTCCACAAACCCTTGCCCTTGGTCTTTACTCCAACACTTTTACCAATTCAGCTTGGCTATCTGGCTGCCTCTGCTTAAACCCTTCTTATTTATAAGCACTTGCACAAGCAACATAAATAGAGCCTGGCAGTAAGAAGTGCCGGGCGCAGGAGGCAGATTGCTGACTGGAGGAGGAAAAGAAGGAGTAGAAATTAGCAGATTCTATCAAGGACGGCTGCCAGCCAAGCTGAGCCAGAGAGAAACCTGCAGAGAGCATTTATGATTTGCAGGTACAAAATATTCTATATTAAATATATAGAAGTGCATTGCAGATGTATGTACTTGAATTCCACAGAGTGGCACAATAGGGATTAAAAAAAATAAAAATAGCTTGCAGCGTGATTACAAAGACATACATAGAGGTAGGAGGCCTTAGTTGTTGGAGCTTACACACTAATTAAGCCTGGTTGAAAAGGTGGAATTGCATAGAGTTTAGAGTGGCCTTGGAAGTGCTTGAACCAATGCACTGACAAAGGATCTGGAGTTTCAGATATTCCATCATTCCCATTCCAAACGTTCATTATTTTGCTGCACAACGGAGCATGGGTATTAACTTGAATTCTGTTGCACACTTGTCTCTAGTCTATTTTAGCTTATGTATCTATGGTTCATAAAAGATCTCCATTATGTTTTACTAACGCTTTACTAACAAATACTTTTTATTTGTGCAATTTTGTCTTTGTTGTTATGTCTTTTTATTACTGATAGGGACCCTATGACTCTTCTTCTATCCTCTATGCAGTGCTCTGACCTTGGCTTCCATGCAAGCCTTGCCCGCACCTTTCGCACATATCTCTCTGCTGAATATAATCTGGAGACCTCGCGGCACGAAGGCCTTGATATCATTGAGAATGCGGTGGATAATCTCGATGCCCGCAGTGACAAGCACAAAATCATGGACTTGTACAACCAGGTCTTTTGCCCCCCACTCAAATTTGACTATCAGCCTCATATGGGGGACGAGGTATGTTTAAGATGTGACTTGGCATTTCTCATATTTAGTTCAACCCAAAAAAGTAGAGCACTGAGCACTGGGTAGAAAGTGTCTGACCTAAAGCTTTTGTAGTAGTAAAAGTGGCAGAAGCATTTAAGGCTAAAGAAGACTCGTCTATAGAGTTCCATCTTTTTCTCAAGCAACAAAAAAAAAAGTTGTTAAACCTTGGTCTCAGAGTGTGTGTTCTTCATATATACTTTAGTACCCAGGCAGTAGGGATGCACCGAATCCAGGATTCGGTTCGGGATTCGGCCAGGATTCGGCCTTTTTCAGCAGGATTCAGCCAAATGCCGGGGTGTGGAGGGAAAACGCATGACTTTTTTACACAAAAAAAGGAAGTAAAAAAGGTTTTCCCCTTCCCACCCCTAATTTGCATATGCAAATTAGGATTCGGATTCGGTTCGGTATTCGGCCGAATCTTTCAGGAAGGATTCAGGGGTTCGGCCAAATCCAAAATAGTGGATTCGGTGCATCCCTACCAGGCAGAGTTTTAGAAATTGTTTTTATGATGTCTCAGCAATCCTCAGGGTTCCATTAGTACTATATCAATAAGCAACTGCACCTTAAAACATCTTTGGGCCCTTGGGTCCCTAAGGTCCTCTTGTTTCTCTGGATAATGGCTACTCTGTGATGTTCTTGTTGGGTCTTCCATTGCAGGTTTGCCAGGTGAGTGCCCAGCAGCCAGTACAGATGGAGCTCCTCATGCGATATCACCAGCTGCAATCACGTCTCACCACCTTGAAGATAGAGAACGAGGAAGTGAGTCTGGTTCCTTCTAAGTATCAAAGTCCTGTAACTAATTCATGTTCCCTAGGTGCTATTTAGAGTGGACATTGCTTATGAGTTAATTTGTATTGCTTCTCATTTTACTGACTTCTTCTTAAACATTTTTACTCTCATCAAAGATTAGTAATGCTTGTCTTGATAGGTGCGGAAGACACTAGATGCCACCATGCAGACCCTGCAGGACATGCTGACTGTGGAGGACTTTGATGTGTCAGATGCCTTCCAGCATAGCCGCTCTACAGAATCCATTAAATCGGCTGCCTCTGAGACCTATATGAGTAAACTCAACATCTCCAAAAGAAGGGCCAACCAGCAAGAGACTGAGAGCTTTTACTTCTCTGTGAGGAGACCTCTATGATATATTGTAGTCAGGTTATGAATATTACAGCCAGTTGTTACACATTGCATCATGGTGTGACAAAACAAAATCTGATGAATGCATATTTATATACATTGCCTTGCAAACGTATCCAGAACCTTGATCCATTCTTTCATTTTACTGAATAACAAATATTACTCTTTTGTATGTGGTGCACATAGAACACATATACATTAGGACTCACATTATTCCAGAGTTTCTGCTCTGAGAGATTACCAGATAACCTGAAAGATAATCAGCCTTTAATATTGTTAGGATAAGATAGAAACACTGGCAGTAATCGTTGTGGTCCATCAAGCACCATATGTTCCTTACTATGGAAAAATAGCACATCATTGAGTTCTACATTCCATTGCCCATTATAAGCCATTAATGTAGTCACATGGCTTGGAACCCTAAAACAGCAGTAATATGCAAGTTTATTTGTGCAGTGTCCATAAATGTTATCTTAGTCTATAAAAGAAATTGAATAATGGAATGATAGGCATCTGTTTCTTCTATTGTAAGAGTAATATGCTTTACGCAACCCTTCTCACCACTATACTCTATAATTAAAGTGATACCTTGTTACTGGCTAACAGAATTGATTTTTAATTGCAACTACTGATTAATGAATAAATTTGTCTCTTTGTAAGGGTTAGTTGTTTTATGGGAGCTCTGTGGTTTGGTTAAAGGGAAAATACCCCCCATACTTTTGGGTTGGTTTAATCTTATAGTTTTTAGTAGATTTAGGGTATTGCCATTCAAATAACAGAAAGATCCTGTTTCCAGAAGCCCCCACTTCCCAAGCATTCTGGTTAACAGTACCCAAGCAATCTGGTTAACAGGTCTCATATTTGAATCCTTTTCATTTTTGCAGGGGTACCCTGTTTTATAAATTGAACTCTCCTTGACTTGTCTTTACATGACAGTTGGATAAGCTGAATTAACTGCTATGCAGCGCTCTTCCTTCATGTGTTATCACTTTGTAATATGGCACTTACGCATAGGGGGAGATAATAACTATTTTTCTGAGAGCAGAATAGCCTTGTGCCCTACAAATATGAATGATCAGGAACTCTGGAATACAATTGTATCTGCCCATGCAGAATAACATGGAGAACAGATAATCAGTCTTTAACATTGTTAGGATAAGATAGAAACACTGCCAGTAATCATTGTGGTCCATCAAGCACCATATGTTCCTTACTATGGAAAAATAACACATCATTGAGTTCTACATTCCGTTGCCCATTATAAGCCATTAATGTAGTCACATGGCTTGGAACCCTAAAACAGCAGTAATATGCAAGTTTATTTGTGCAGTGTCCATAAATGTTATCTTAGTCTATAAAAGAAATTGAATAATGGAATGATAGGCATCTGTTTCTTATATTGTAAGAGTAATATGCTTTACGCAACCCTTCTCGCCACTATACTCTATAATTAAAGTGATACCTTGTTACTGGCTAACAGAATTGATTTTTAATTGCAACTACTGATTAATGAATAAACTTGTCTCTTTGTAAGGGTTAGTTGTTTTATGGGAGCTCTGTGGTTTGGTTAAAGGGAAAATACCCTGCATACTTTTTGACATGAAGTTCGAATTCATGCTTATGGACCTTTTTACAAGTTCAATTGATGAGCTCATATAAAACAATGTTTATGGCTACTTATTGTGTACAAGTATGGGAACCATTATCTGGAAACCCGTTATCCAGAAAATCTGAATTAGAGGCAGGACATTTCCCATAGACTCCATTGTAATCAAATAATTAACATTTTTAAAAATGATTACCGTTTTCTCTATAATAATGAAACAGTAGCTTGTACTTGACTTAGGTATAATTAATCCGTATTGGAGGCAAACAGTTCTTTTGGGTTGGTTTAAACTTATCGTTTTTAGTAGATTTAGGGTATTGCGATTCAAATTACAGAAAGATCCTGTTTCCAGAAGCCCCCACATCCCAAGCATTCTGGTTAACAGTTCCCAAGCAATCTGCTTAACAGGTCTCATATTTGAAACCTTTTCATTTTTGCAGGGGTACCCTGTTTTATAAATTGAACTCTCCTTGACTTGTCTTTACATGACAGTTGGAAGAGCTGAATTAACTGCTATGCAGCGCTCTTCCTTCATGTGTTATCACTTTGTAATATGGCACTTACGCATAGGGGGAGATAATAACAATTTTTCTGAGAGCAGAATAGCCTTGTGCCCTACAAATATGAATGATCAGCAACTCTGGAATACAATTGTATCCGCCCATGCAGAATAACATGGAGAACATTGATCTCACTTAACTGCACATATCCGTTCTATAAATCCTGTTTGTCTGACTTGTCATTTCATGCATCGCTCACCCATCTCGTCTCTTCTCACCTCTAGAAGTTTAAAGAGTACTTGAATGGCAGTAACCTTATCACAAAGCTTCAGGCCAAACACGACCTTCTGAAACAGACTCTAGGAGAAGGTGAGAGACTCATTAGCAAATGTGTATTTTCTGGCTGCAAGGACAGGGTTATTAGGTTTGATCAGGTAAAAATGGTGTTAGAATATATTGGTCCTTTTCTTATGATGTGTCTGGTATTTATAAATCAACAATTGTAATTTTCAGTGATTTGATAAATGTATGTCTGTTTTCCTTCCAGGAGAACGAGCAGACTATGGAACCACTAGGTAAGTCTGTTATCAAGTGAAACTCTCTATAACTTACCACGAAGATATTATTGGGAAGCAGGCCTGAAAATATGTGATGCTTTATCACTGGTTCTAGTTCTATTATACTCTCTGCCCATTGATCTGGTACATTACTGGTTTGGTAACCTATTGTTAGTCACTGGCAGGGCCGGAACTAGGGGTAGGCAGAAGAGGCAACCGCCTATGGTGCATTGATTGGGGGGCACTGGGCAGCTACCTCTAAAACTGTCTTCTGCCCGCCCCTAATCCTCACCCCTCAGTCTTACTCCCTTCCCTCCCCTCTGTCACCCACCCCTCCCTCCTGTCACCCTTCCCTCCATCGCTGTCCCCTCCATCGCTCTCCTCTCCCTTCGCCCTTACCTCCCCTCTGTCGCTGTCCCCTCCCTCCTCTTCATTGCTCACCCTCCCTCCCCTCTGTCTCCTTTCTCTCTGTTGTGCCCGGCCCGGCCCTGGTTACTGGTAACAAGTTGGTAAAGACTTGGCAGCGGATTAACTGTGGTAGAAAATTCTGTTTGCCATTAATTTTGCCCACCCACTTTTGGCCTATTAAAGGGGTTGTTCACCTTTAGTTAATTTTTAGTATGGCGTAGAGAGTGATATTATGAGACAATTTGCAATTGGCATTCACTTATTACTTGTGGTTTTTGAGCTATTTAGCTTTTAATTCAGCAGCTCTCCAGTCTGTAGTTTCAGCAAGCTGGTTGCTAAGGTCCTAATTAACCTAGCAACCATGCGTTAATTTAAATAAGAGACTGGAATATGAATAGGAGAAGCCTGAATAGAAGGATGCTGTAATAAAAAGTAACAGTAACAAAACATTTGTAGCCTTACAGGCCATTGGTTTTTAGATGGGGTCAGTGATCCCCTATTTGAAAGCTGGAAAGAGTCAGAAGAAGAAGGTAAATAAATAAAAACTTTAGAAAATAAATAATGAAAACCAATTGAAAATTTGCTTGGAATTGGCCATTCTATAACATACTAAAAATTAACTTTAAGCTAAACCACTCCTTTAAGCAGACCATACATAAAACAGTTTGCTTTGCCAGTTTGTTTGTTTGTTTTAAACACAATTTCAAAGCTGTTTTTTTTTGTAGGGAGGTCAATTAATTCTGATTAAACCTTTTCATATTTACAACGCTGATAAAAATCCCCCCTCTGACCCATCATCATTACAGTGCATCCTGGAGGGTGTATCTTTGCCAGTATTTTCATTGTGATGTTCTTCCATGCCTTATTTGAAAACCTCAGACATTTTCATATGTGTTCTCTGGTGTATTTGATACATTGTTCCCTTTCCACCAGGCCCCCATCTCTCCCCCCTAAGCCCCAGAAAATGAGGAAACCCCGACCTCGGTCGTCCTATAACCTTAAGCTCTTTAATGGAAACATGGAGCTGTTCATTAAGGTACCAGCAGAGGGTGCTGTGTGAGGGCTGAGTCTGCTCTGCTGCCTCTGACTTTCTATGCACCGCTCCCTTCTCACTGCTGGCCCTGTGTGTTGAGCTCAGTCTTTCTGTATCTTGTTCTGTCCTGAGGAGCCTCATAATAACGTCTGTGGGTCAGCTAGTGGTACCTCCAATTGCAGCCATACTTAATAAAGGATAAACTGTGGAAGTGTCATAAAAAATACTCATAGTAGTAAAAATAGTGTTTGTCCTTAATTCTTCGTGAGCCATGTCAGAAATGATCAGAAATCGTACGCAAGGCTTGGAACTGATTAACACATACAGCAGCCCTCTCATGGCACCTTTCCCCTAGATCAGTGGTCCCCAACCAGTGGGCTAGTGAGCAACATGTTGCTCTCCAACCCCTTGGATGTTGCTCTCAGTGGCCCAAAGCAGGTGCTTATTTTTGAATTCCAGGCTTGGAGGCAAGTTTTGGTTGTCTAAAAACCAGATTTATGGGCAAACATACCCTCTTGTAGGCCGCCAGTCCACACAGGGCTACTAAATAGCCAATTATATCCTTTATTCTTTTTACATTTGAATGTGGCTCGCGGGTAAAAAAGGTTACGGGTGATAGATGCAGGTCCGGATTGAGAATCAAAATAGGCCCTGGAATTTCAGGTACACAGAGGCCCAAACAGCCCCTACCAGCCCACTAAATACTGACTTTCTATGGCACCTTATAGCAGCCCCTCTGGCATTTGCCAGAGCCCACAGATTGCCAGTCCGGGCCTGCTTAGATGTACCCTCTGGGTCTGGCACAACATTTTCCCTGCACTTATGGATCGTGCCCGGAGTCCGGAGTTATCGGCATGCTTGTGCCAGTCTGGCCATTAACTGGAAAGCATTGTATTAGCAGCTTAGTACTATACACCAAGATGCCAGTATCTTTCCTCAGTGCACATTAATGACCTATAGATTAATGGCACCAGGCAGATTTATGATGGAATGTAAGTCTAACAGCACCATGACTGGCTCAGTACAGAGCAGAACACATGAATGCTCAGATGTACAGTATACGCCTGTGAATTATTCATCATATTCTTACATTCTCACAGTGTCAGACTAACCTACCAGGATACCAGGAAAACTCCTGGTGGGCCCAGGTGTCAGTGGCCCCTCATGCTGCTAAGCATTTGCCCTATTTCATGGCCATTCCCTATTTCCATGAGAACAAAGAGGCTAAATAGATGGGATAATAGATTATAGTATGCATAGAAAAGAGACTAGGACAATAGAGGTTGAGTGAGGAGAGGAAGAATAATAGTACTGAGAGTTTGCCCCTGGTCTAAGATTTTTGGATGTGCCCCTAGTGTCCCAGTCCGACACTGATCCTTAGAGACTCCTGGTAAATGTCTCTGAGATCAATAGATCTTTTACAGATCTATCATGTGCCGATTGTGTGTAAATATCTTTTACCACATCAAAAATGCTTTTTTAATAAAGTAAATTCTCAGTTTTGGTGTATATTTTATGCATAATTATTACCTATTGGTTCCCCCGGGACACCTGCAAGTATCTGAAGAGTTCCAAATCTAGACAGCCTGTATGAGTCAGCTCTCTCTTATTGTCACCTCCCTTCAGCTATATAACTGACTTTACCTTGTATGTTGCCAGCAGTAATCATGTTGTATATTATACCTAAAGGCTTGTTTACAGGGTAAAGTTAATAGTTATGTTGAAGGTAAGTTTACTTATACAGTGGCCTAGCTTTGGCCTCATGTCCATATTGCAAAAGTCATGGAGGCACCCATATGCAAACATGTATTAAATAAACACACATATACTAAAGAAAAGGATCAGATATAATTAGCTATAACATGTGATTAATATTTACAACCCAATCAGCACCTGATCGATCACCATTGGCCTTGATGTTAACACCACCCAGTCTGAGTGATTAGTATGGCTTTTTTAGTTACTGCTATTTGAGATCTTAAATTAAGTATCCTTTAAGCCATAATTCTATTACTGGCATTTTAATTCATCCCCTAGTTTAGAAGATGATAGAGTATTTCTGATTTTCCGTTTTTTAAAGGGGACATTTCTGATTACAAAGCAATGCAATATCATGTTTTTTAGTTCTTGGCTAAGACCATTTATATAGTGTAGCCCCCTTTGCGGGTATTGCATCACAGCTCTTCTAATCCCTGTGTTTGGGCAGGATAGACACAGTGTATGTTCTGATGGTTCTTTCTCACCCAGTGGTTCTCTGGTGGTAGGGCAAGACCTGCCCCAGTTTTCTCCTGTCTTTTTCTGTGACTTGGAGCTTCTCTCTGACTCTCGCTTCCTCTCTTATCTATGTCTCTGCGCTGCTGCTGTTGCTGGTGTGTGTTTGTGTTTGTTGGTCTCGTCAGAGGAAGAAGGAATGCCCGGAGCAGAATGCAGGTACTATAACATTTCATGGGACCACTTGCCTGCTTTAGGGTGGTCCATATAACCATGGTTTGATCGCCATTTTCAAATCCAGTTAGATTGGCCTACCTTTAAATGAAGTAGCTACTGGTCTGTACAAGGCCTTGCAACCAGAAAACTTCAGATCTTCCCAGGAACCCCATAGCCCCCCAGTTCCCACCATCCACCTTCCATGGCATATATATAAGGGCAGTAAAACATGAAACTGTGCTTTATAAAAGTTACGTACCCCCCGAACCTATAGACCAGAGAGTTTTTCCAGTAGTTTGAACCTGTTTTAGGGTTTGTGTAGGCACATATTCACTTGCACATAGAATTTTCATACGCACTATTGGCAACAGAGGGTGATTATTATCCATGTTGTATTTCTGCTAGGACTCTGGGCAGGCAATCCCTTTGGTGGTGGAGAGCTGCATCCGGTACATCAATTTATATGGTGAGTTCTGCATTTCAGATCTCCTTCTCTCTGAACTATGCAATGAGGTAAATACAACCCCCAACTTGTTCGAGTCTGGGTTTGATCTGTTTCCAGACTTATAAGTTAGAAAGCTTGTTGTGTGTCTGCTTTTAGGCTGCTGATTTGAAGGACCCATACAAAATAATAGATGGAGCAGGTAGATTGGGGTGTAACAATAGAGAAAACTTACCCTGCCACTACTGGGTAGCATGGAGGTGTTTACAAGAATATAGAGGGGCTCTAGTACCTTGACATCTGCAGTTCTAACTTAGCCTTGCTTAAAAGATCACCTTGCCAACGTTTTGGGGCACTAAAAGGTGTTTTGGGGGGCTTGGCAGCTTGTAGAAAATATTTGTACTCAGTAAACCTATATAACCAGAAGAACATCAGACCAGCCCTCTGTCTCCTGACAGCTTTCTCAAATACTTGGTGGTCAGAAACTGACGAGCAGGTGGCACTGTTGTAATAAAATGTATTTATATGTACATGTATCTGTTTTATATGTAGACATAACCGTTTCCCTTAAAGGAAAACTATACCCCCGAACAATGTAGGTCTCTATAAAACGATATTCTATAAAACAGCTCAAATGTAAAATCTTGCTTCATGTAAATATTTTCATAATAATATACTTTTTATTAGTATGTGGCATTGAGTAATCCTAAATATAAAATTGCCATTTTAAAAAATAAGGGCCTCCCTCTGGGATCATACATGTTAGGTCACATGATCCAATTAACAGACAGAGTTGTGTCTTTTGCTTCCACACTTCTTCCTGTTACAGTTAGAGTTGTAGTATTTCTGCTCAGGTGATCTCTGAGGCAGCACAGAGGATATTGTTAAAAGGGGGATTGTAAGGGATACTTACCAGCCGCTCCGATGCCATGGACAAGATGGCGGCGCCCAGGAGTTCCACGTGACACGTTCTGATGCCAATGCTTGAAAACGTGCGCAACGCCATGATGCCGGCGCGTCAACACGCAACATCAGCGTGTGACGCATGACATCATCACTTGTTATTAGTTTGCAGGACTGTGTAGAAAGGAATGTCACATATGAATAGTAATAATGTAGGTAATACTGAGTGCAAGCTCTCTGAACCTGCATAATTTTCTCATGTGTTCTTGCAGGTCTCCAGCAGCAGGGGATTTTTCGAGTTCCAGGCTCTCAGATTGAAGTTAATGACATCAAGAATTCATTTGAAAGAGGTAAGACCTCAGGTCCCCAGATGCCCATTAAAGCTATCTACACTAGCTGTAAATACTGTTTCCCAAGTTGGCACAGAACACTTGCTGGGAGGCTAAAACAGCCTAATTAGGCATCAGAGCTACTAGTACAGCAAACTTCTGCCAAGCCGTTTAGGGAATACATAGAAATAGAATGCTGCTCAGTTTGGACAACACTTTGGGGGGAATGCTGCCTTCAACCACTTGGATATTTCCCAGAGCCTGCTACAATGCAAAAATAGAAGGGGGTGCTGGTTGAAATATTAGTAAGGTCTAATGGAAATGCTTATTAGCATTATTCTGGCAAAATTGCCTGAAAGCCTTGTCAAAAGATAAGGCTCACAGTGGCATTCAATACACTTTAATTGCAGGGCATGCAGTATAGGACAGTAAGTGTCAGGGCACAAAGGCAGATTTGGGGAGAGATTAGTCGGCAAGCAATAAATCTCATCTTCTTCGGGGCCACTAATCTCCCGAACTGCCTCCCCTGCCTTCCCGCCGGCTAAAATGTAAATCGCCGGTGGGATAACACTCGGAGCACTTCGTTTTCTCAAGTCGTCCGAAGTTTCCTCATGAGGCAACTTCGGGCGTCTTCGGAAAACGAAGTGCTCCGAGTGCCATCCCGCCTGTGATTTACATGCTCCCTGAACTGCCTCCCGCCGGCGATTTACATTCTAGCCGGCGGGAGGCAGTTCAGGGAGATTAGTTCCCCTGAAGAAGAGGAGATTTGTCGCCGGGCGAATAATCTCCCTGAATCTGATCGTGTGCCCTGACCCTAAAATTTAAGACTCAGCAGACCAATGTTGTAATTTATCTCTGACTCCCTCTTTGGTGGTCACACCATTGAATTAGTCAGCAAATCAACATGACTGGACCAGTGACAGAACATTAAAATTTACACTTTTTTTTATATTGATAGCCTCCCAATATATATCCATTTAGATCAGAGATGACTTTATCTCCCAGCTGGAGCTGAGTCAATTTCCTTTTGTAATGGTGAACAAATGTGATTATATGTACACTGCCTGTAATTAAATGGGGTGACTGTTCTGTTCTTGTTATTATATGTAACTTTGAAGTGCTCTGTGTGAAAAACGGAATTGTTTAATTCAATAATGTATGTAAAAGACTTTCTCTGGGTTAAGGACAGTGCTGAGCTTAGAAAGGTGCCAGTGAGACTTAAACCTGTGTGACTTATACCTGTGTGCTCTGATCAGGTGAGGATCCACTTGTGGAAGATCACAGTGAACGTGACATTAATTCAGTGGCGGGTGTGTTGAAGCTGTACTTTCGCGGCCTGGAAAACCCACTCTTTCCTAAGGAAAGGTTTCATGACTTGATAGCAACGATCAGTGAGTATCCCTAAGGTCTGCTGGAAAAACTTTGGTCATTTTGCACGCTCGCACAGGTACCACTTAACTTACCAATTCTCTATAGTATAGAACAGAGGTCCCCAACCTTTTTTTTTTACTTGTGAACCACATTCAAATGTAAAAGAATTGGGGAGCAACACCAGCATGAAACAGTTCCTGGGGATGCCAAATAACGTCTGTGATTGGCTGTTTAAAAGTCCTTATGTGGACTATCAACCTACAGGAGTATAATATAGTAGTATAGCAAGTCCCAGGACTCACCTATTTATTATATCTTTATCTCATTATATATATATTATTATATCTTTTATATATTATTATATCTTTTATATATTATATCTATATATATATTATTATATCTTTAGATTCAGTTATCGTTACATTGTTCTTCATTAGCATCTCCTTGGGACACGGTGCATTATGTTGAGTTACAAGCAAATGTCACTGTTGGCTCTATAGTACTCAGTGTGCCTAGTTACTAAGCTTATCCTTGTGGTTGCTCAGCATGCACCCAGACCTCAGTCAACTAAATCTAAATGTGTTTAAGATTATTCTATACCTCATCATTTATCTTATACATTTCAGACAGCGTGTTTGCCATCGTACCTGATGGCTATGTGAAAAATGTCTAAGTATTTGTCTTGTGCCTCAGTATAAACCCCTTAGTCAACACATTTGCTGAGTGGGACTCGAGTGGGACTGTTCAGCCAGAGCTGTCAAATTGTTATGTCAAGTGACTTTCTTGTCTTGCTTGTTTCAGAGATAGAGAACCCTTCAGAGAGGGTGCATCATATCCGTCAGATCCTCATCACGTTGCCCAAATCCGTCCTGGTGGTCATGAGATACCTCTTTGCCTTCCTCAACCAGTGAGTCTTCATTCCAAATGCTATTAGATTAGACACAACGTCGATTTTTTAACATCAAAGAGTCCAGGTTTGGGTTGACTAATGCTCTCCAGAAATAGGGTGTTCATCAACATCAGTCGAATATTTATGTTATATAAACTATATACACGTATGAGATCCATTATTCAAGACCTGCTATTTAGAAAGCACCGAATTACACAAAGGCCATCTCCCATAGACTCCATTTTAATCAAATAATTCAAATTATTAAAAAATTTCTCTGTAGTAAAACATTACCTTGTACTTTTTCCCAACTAAGATATAATGAATCATTATTGGGGGCAAAATAATCCTATTGGGTTGCCTGCAGACCTCCAGATTTGTTTGCTCCCCCATAACAGTTGAATTTAGGAGTTGTATGGTCCTCCAAAAAACATTTGAAGGTTCATAGGTCCCCAGTGCTTGTAGTTTTATCTTTCCTTCATTATATACAGAATAAACTTAAAAGCGCATATCCACATAGTTTGAACTATTATCCTGCTAGGGACACCTCCATGAGTAATTGAATGCAGTCTTCTCCCAGTACTTACTCAACCACATTGCTCTGGCTGCACATGATATATTATGCACATTATGAGAAATAGGTTGGGGCTTATTCATATGGGCAGGCCAAGGCAGGTTAAAAAAAAGCTTTGCTCTGGGCATTAAGGGCATGTTTTTGCAGGCCCATAGAGGCCAGCGCAGTGGTAAAACCTCCATCAGCTCCGCCATATGCATCCTAGCCCTGCACCCCAGCCTGACCATATGGAAAAGAAAAGGCCTAGAGCAGGCAGTATAGAGAAACTCAATTCTGTCCCTGGGTTAATAATGCATTTATTCACCCCAGTGTATCTAATGGTAATGGGCCAATGTTTTATCTCAAGCGGTCTTACCCTTAAAGCTCAAAATCCCTTCCTATTTATATATTTTCTTGAATGGCAGGTCCTTCTAGCGAGTTTATATGTACAATTGATAGCAACATTATATACACTGCCACTCCTGCCTACACTTGTATATATAATATTTCCCTGAAGTCAGAACAACATATCGAGCTGTTTCCAGGGTTATTTTTAGTCTCGGAATTCAGTCTACAATCTGTTTAGTGCTATTCCTACAGCATCTTCAGGAATGCCATGCTTCTGACAGTTTGCAATTAAGAAAGAACCAGATTGCTTGTGTTATTATAATCCCACTCAGCTATAATAGTATAAATGTTTCCATACTGTGACACAGATTTACGGGAGACTGCAGGAAGACATTTTTGCGTGGGTTCTATAGGTTCCTTTTCAGATCCCTACGCTATTCTTTGTGAAAGAGGTTTAGGGTATTAGCTTCTACCGTAAACATGTTTAATAAGTAGGCATAGGGACAGGGTGACAGTTTTTTGAAGCTTTGTCTCTTAGGACCTCAGGTCCCTTTCATTCTGGATAATAGATCCTGTACATATTCTCAGAAACTCATGCTAGATGGCTAGATGTTCCAGGAAATACTCATTATATATTAGGGATGCACCAAATCCACTATTTTGGATTTGGCCGAACCCCTGAATCCTTTGCGAAAGACTCGGTCGAATACCGAACCGAATCCTAATTTTCATATGCAAATTAGGGGTGGGAAGGGGAAAACATTTTTTTACTTCCTTGTTTTGTAACAAAAAGTCACGCAATTTCCCTCCACGCCCCTAATTTGCATATGCAAACTAGCGTTCGGTTCGGTTGGGCAGAAGGATTCAGGCAAATCCGAATCTTGCTGAAAAAGGCCGAATCCCGAACCGAATCCTGGATTCGGTGCATCCCTATTATATATGCTTGTTTGGTCATAAGTAAACAGTACCAGGTCCAGAAATGTATATTGAGTGTATATGTAGCGGTTCCCACTGCTGTTTTATATGTGTGAGTCAATATATATTTGTGTGCAATAGAGATGTCGCGAACTGTTCGCCGGCGAACTTGTTCGCGCGAACATCGGGTGTTCGCGCTCGCCGGAAGTTCGCGAACGTCGCGCGACGTTCGCCATTTTGGGTTCGCCATTGTTGGCGCTTTTTTTTGCCCTCTCACCCCAGACCAGCAGGTACATGGCAGCCAATCAGGAAGCTCTCCCCTGGACCACTCCCCTTCCCTATAAAAACCGAAGCCCTGCAGCGTTTTTTCACTCTGCCTGTGTGTGCTGAAGAGATAGTGTAGGGAGAGAGCTGCTGCCTGTTAGTGATTTCAGGGACAGTTGAAAGTTTGCTGGCTAGTAATCGTTTTGATACTGCTCTGTTATTGGAGGGACAGAAGTCTGCAGGGGTTTGAGGGACATTTAAGCTTAGGTAGCTTTGCTGGCTAGTAATCTACCTTCTACTGCAGTGCTCTGTATGTAGCTGCAGTGGGCAGCTGTCCTGCTTCTGATCTCATCTGCTGACTGCTGCAATAACAGTAGTCCTTGTAAGGACTGCTTTTATTTATTTTTTTGTTGTTTTACTACTACTACTACTACTACTACTATAAGAGCCCAGTGCTATTAGTCTAGCAGTGTTGGGGAGTGGGACTGGTGTGCTAATCTGCTGCTCCTAGTAGTTCAGCAGCACCAACTTTAATTTTTTTTTTTTAATATTCATTTTTTTTTATTTTACTTTTTTTATTTTACTACCGCTGTAGTAGTGTATAAGTTGACCTTTTAGGCATTATTTGCCCTGTAGGCATTATTTGCACACTGTTTTCTTCAACCCGCCATCGAGCTGTGTGACCTTGTTCACATTCTGTCTAAATATCCATAATATTACCGTCTCCAGAAAAAACACCGGAGTCACTTTTTTCAAGCAGCCATAATATATTTTACGTAATCCGTATCCACCGCTGTAGTAGTGTATACGTTGGCCTTGTAGGCATTATTTGCACACTGTTTTCTTCAACCCGCCATCGAGCTGTGTGACCTTGTTCCCATTCTGTCTAAATATCCATAATATTACCGTCTCCAGAAAAAACACCGGAGTCACTTTTTTCAAGCAGCATTCATATATTTTACGTAATCCGTATCCACCGCTGTAGTAGTGTATACGTTGGCCTTGTAGGCATTATTTGCACACTGTTTTCTTCAACCCGCCATCGAGCTGTGTGACCTTGTTCCCATTCTGTCTAAATATCCATAATATTACCGTCTCCAGAAAAACACCGGAGTCACTTTTTTCAAGCAGCATTCATATATTTTACGTAATCCGTATCCACCGCTGTAGTAGTGTATACGTTGGCCTTGTAGGCATTATTTGCACACTGTTTTCTTCAACCCGCCATCGAGCTGTGTGACCTTGTTCCCATTCTGTCTAAATATCCATAATATTACCGTCTCCAGAAAAAACACCGGAGTCACTTTTTTCAAGCAGCATTCATATATTTTACGTAATCCGTATCCACCGCTGTAGTAGTGTATACGTTGGCCTTGTAGGCATTATTTGCACAGTGTTTTCTTCAACCCGCCATCGAGCTGTGTGAGCTTGTTCACATTTTGTCTAAATATTGATAATATTATCGTCTCTAGAAAAACCACTTGAGTTACTTTTTTTCAAGCAGCATTCATATATTTTACGTAATCCGTATCCACCGCTGTAGTAGTGTATACGTTGACCTTGTAGGCATTATTTGCACACTGTTTTCTTCAACCCGCCATCGAGCTGTGTGACCTTGTTCCCATTCTGTCTAAATATCCATAATATTACCGTCTCCAGAAAAAACACCGGAGTCACTTTTTTCAAGCAGCATTCATATATTTTACGTAATCCGTATCCACCGCTGTAGTAGTGTATACGTTGACCTTGTAGGCATTGTTTGCCCAGTTTTTTTGGCCGCAGCCACTGAAGCACAGAGGCCAGAAAAAATATGCCATATAAATGCTGAAAATAGTCATTTTTTGCCATACGTTGACTCAACGTATATGGCAAAAAATGACTATTTTCAGCATTTATATGGCATATTTTTTCTGGCAACTGTGCTTCAGTGGCTGCGACCAAAAAAATGCATATTTTCTGCATTTATATGGCATAATTTTTCTGGCCTCTGTGCTTCAGTGGCTGCAACCAAAAAAATTTATATTTTCAGCATTTATATGGCATAATTTTTCTGTCAACTGTGCTTCAGTGGCTGCGACCAAAAAAATGCATGTTTTCTGCATTTATATGGCATAATTTTTCTGGCCTCTGTGCTTCAGTGGCTGCAACCAAAAAAGTTTATATTTTCAGCATTTATATGGCATAATTTTTCTGTCAACTGTGCTTCAGTGGCTGCGACCAAAAAATGCATATTTTCTGCATTTATATGGCATAATTTTTCTGGCCTCTGTGCTTCAGTGGCTGCAACCAAAAAAATTTATATTTTCAGCATTTATATGGCATAATTTTTCTGGCAACTGTGCTTCAGTGGCTGCGTCCAAAAAAACTGGGCAAACAATGTCTACAAGGTCAACGTATGGCGAAAAATGACTATTTTCAGCATTTATATGGCATATTTTTTCTGGCAACTGTGCTTCAGTGGCTGCGTCCAAAAAAACTGGGCAAACAATGCCTACAAGGTCAACGTATGGCAGTTGTTTAAAGAGAACAGTAGATTACTAGCCAGCAAAGCTACCTAAGCTAAAATGTCCCTCAAATCCCTGCAGACTTCTGTCCCTCCAATACAGAGCAGTATCAAGCAGATTACTAGCCAGCAAACTTACTATCATCTGTCCCTGAAATCACTAACAGCTCTCCCCCTACACTATCTCTTCCAAGCACACACAGGCAGATTTTTCAGATACATTTTTGCCCTTGATCCCCCTCTGGCATGCCACTGTCCAGGTCGTTGCACCCTTTAAACAACTTTAAAATCATTTTTCTGGCCAGAAATGTCTTTTCTAGATGTTAAAGTTCGCCTTCCCATTGAAGTCTATGGGGTTCGCGAACCGTTCGCGAACCGCTCGCGTTTTTGCGCAAGTTCGCGAATATGTTCGCGAACTTTTTTTCCGACATTCGCTACATCCCTAGTGTGCAATGCTTAATGTTGTATGTCAGGTATAGTGTGGGATATAACCAGGTCTAATGTGACCTATATCCAAGGCTTAATAACTCAAGCCAGCCCACATCTGAGCAGCAAAATAAAGTGATCTGTTTTTGGCAGATAATAAGTTAATATAAATTAAGTAATACTAAGTATTTCAGCAGCTCAGTGACTGATATCTCAATGAAATGTGCCACAGTTTATCACAGTACAGTGATGAGAACATGATGGATCCATACAACCTAGCCATCTGTTTTGGACCAACCCTGATGCCCATTCCAGATGGGCAAGATCCTGTGTCCTGCCAAGCACATGTCAACGAGGTCATCAAAACCATCATCGGTAGCCACGAATCCATTTTCCCAAGTCATCGTGAGCTGGAGGGGCCGGTGTATGAAAAGTGCATGACTGGAGGAGAGGATTACTGGTGAGCACTTAATTTTAATTGTACACAGGATTATTCACATTATTTCCTTTTTAGATTCCAAGATAGTAAGGAAATGATGTACTGCTAATATAATGAATTTTATTACAACAGCGCCACCTGCTGATCAGTTTCTGACCATAATCCAGTCGTGGAACTTGTCAGAATAAAGGAAAGGGAAGGTTCTGATGTTCCCTCGTTTAGGAAAGACGTGATAAAAGTTACCGAAGGTTTCTTATGCCTTTCCTAAACAGAGAAACCTCAGAACCTTCCTTTTTCTTTCTTCTGGCGAGTTCCTCAACTGGATAAATCCCAGATTCCCCTCTATCATTACATCAGTACTTTTTGCTATTGGACGCAATTTATCTGATTGAACAGGTGCACCTGTAGGTGAGAAAAGTACTTTTGTAAACAAATGCCCAGTTTTGTGTCCATATTTAGCTTTTTTTATTGGCAGTTGTAAATGAGCCATTTTAGGGATATATACCCATTTGTATTACAAATTTAAATTGCTCAAAGTGCTCATTTGAGCACTTTTGCAATTTACATTTTTTTAGATTTCATGATATTTTTTGTTTTAACTGAACAGCAGGAGGCTCTCCTGTTACATCTCTAATATAGCATGAATCCTAATCAGCGGATGATTAGTGCTGATAGCCCTTGTGTTTTTTTTGGTGCAAATTAATGCATTTTGACATTAGAACATTCCATTTATACGGTTATTATTTCCAGTCCCCCCGATAGGAAAATGTTATCAGTCAGTTAACTGTGTTTCATCTCATTTGTTACAATGTACGGTTGGAAATAGCCGAGTTATTTTTACATAAGCGTATGACAAATCCTATATTACAGTAATTAATTAGTGGTCTGATGAATCGGTATAATTAGAGGGCACTGTGTGTACAATGCTTTTCCTTGTATTATTGTGAGAATCTTTTTAACCAATGAGATGCCAGTTCAGAAATCACGGGGCCCTGTATGGCAAAATTTTATGGGCCCCCAAGTTAAAAAAAAATTGGTGCCCCACCCCATATTAAAAAAAATCTTTGGCAGGGTCCCCCATAAGTTTGGCTCTTAAGGGGGGTCCAGCCATGCTTCACTTACTTGATAGCCAGGCCCCCTGCTGTCAGCCTGCTGCAAGCTTTAGGGCAGAGACACACGCTCAGATTCGGGGAGATTTAGTCTCCCATCGATAAACCGCCTCTTTATGGGGCAACTAATCTCCCCGAACTGCCTCCCACCGGCTAGAATGTAAATTGCTGGCAGGATGGCACCCGGAGCAATTTGTTTTCCGAAGTCGCCCGAAGTGTCCTCGTGAGGCAACTTCAGGCCACTTTAGAAAACGAAGAGCACCAATAGCTGCCCCACCGGCGATTTACAGTTTAGCCGGCGGGAGGCAGTTCGGGGAGATTAGTCACCCAGAAGAAGAGGAGATTTGTCGCCATGCAACTAATCTCCCCGTATCTGAGCGTGTGTCTCTGCACTTAGAAGAGAGGACTGGCGCTCTGGTCAGGGGCTCTTCACCATTGAGGCTCCTGGTAACTTCAAGAGCCGAATTTCCGTTTTTTCAACCCGAAAATTCGGCTCTTCTACTGCAGAGAGCACAATTGTGCTCCCTGCACTAGTGATGTGGCCCCCTCCCCACGACATTCACCTTTTCAGCGCCGAAGGGGGTCGGGTTGGGGGGGGGGCGTCCGTACGGAGGGAGGCAAAATAGGCAGGATTGCCCCTGGCTCCGGTGTCAGCATGATTCTTCTATTGACTTCATGAGTAAGTGAAGCATGGCCGGGGCCCCAAAAGACACAAAAACCTGTGGGCCCAGGATAACTGTCCCCTCTGTGCCCCCTGATGGTGGCCCTGGGGTTCCCCCACCAACACCAATAATGCTGTATGTTGGATGTAATGGTGCTTATGTTTATTACAGTGACAGCCCCCACAGTGAGCCGGGTGCTATTGAGGAGGGTGATCACGACAACGGCACAGAGCCTCACACTAGTGATGAAGGTAAGAGCCGGGGCCTTTTTGAATGAATTGTGGCCGTTGTATAGCTGAGTGTAGAACTGTGATGTAAAGAGAGACGTATGCTTGAAGAAAGCAGCTTAAAGGACAACTTATGCTTAGAGGTTGTTCACCCTTTGAGTTAACTTTAAGTTTGATGTAGAGAGTGATATTCTGAGACAATTTGCAATTGGTTTTTGGTTGCTAGGGTCCAAATTACCCTAGCAACCATGCATTGCTTTGAATAAGAGACTGGAATATGAATAGGGGAGGCCTAGATAGAAATATGGGTAACAAAAAGTAACAATAGCAATACATTTGTAGCCTTACACAGCAATTGTTTTTAGATGGGGTCAGTGACATTTGAAAGCTGGGGAGAGTCAGAAGAAGAAAGCAAATAATTCAAAAACTATTCTAAAAAAATGAAGACCAATTGAAAATTTGCTTAGAATTAGCCATTCTATAACATACTAAAAGTTAACTTAAGGGTGAACCACCCCTTTAAATCGCTGGGCTACAAATTGTTTTATTTTCCAACAGCAGACCATTAAATGCCATATGCTGATTGGTAGCGAATGTTGCACTTGTTGCTATGTTTCAGTTATTAGTATTGGGTTTCTGGGAAGTTTGGTGAGTCAAAGATCCAAAGTATCAGAAATAGTAAAGCAAAGAATGTTGTTTTCTTTTTTTTTTTTCATTACCCAAAAACACAACATAGGTATAGGATTTTTATCCGGAAACCCGTTATCCAGAAAGCTTTAAATTATGGGAAGGTCATTTCCCAGAGTCCATTTTAAGCAAATAATTCTGATTTCTAAAATGATTTCCTTTATCTCTGTAATAATAAAATAGTACTGAGTACTTGATAGCTAATCCTTCCAATCCTTATTGGAGCCAAAACAATCCTATTGGGTTTATTTAATCCTTAAATTATTTATAAGTAGCCTTAAGGTATAGAAATTGAAAACCACAATTCCCGAGCATTCTGGATAAAAGGCCTCATACTTGTATTTAACAATAAGTTTCAAGGCCATCTTTGTGGTCCATCATCCAATCACCTACAACCTCAGGTTTAGGTATGATGCCCATCACATCTTTCTTCCACTCTATTTAGATTGTAAGCTCATTAGGGCAGGGACCCCTTTGCCTTTTGTATTGGTTGTTTTTGTATGTAAATTTGTATGTCATTGTATACACCCATTTATTATATTATTTATTATTTGAAAAATATACATGTTTATGAATAATAATAATAATAATAATAATAATAATAATAATAATAATAATAAAGTGTTTTGGGCAAACTTGTAGGGTTATTGGGTATCTCTCAAAAAGGGACCAGTATAAATGTCCAGTAGAGCAATGTCTCCCTCTCCTGGCCACAGCTGAGAAGTGCATAGGAATTACAATTCTTGCATAAAGACCCTGATTTAATTTTAGCTGCATTAAATGCTAAATGTGTTTGTATTTCTTTCAAGGGCACATAGGACAATGCTTCTTTTAATGAATGACTGGCAGTTTTCATGAGCCTTCTCATATACGATCTGATATGATCCGAGAGGGTGGAGATAATGTTATTGGGTGCTAGGTTTACAAAAAGCATCTGTATTATTTAGTTGTATCCTCCTGTGCACATCCTACATACATCATGGGTATGAACTTTATGGCCCTCCAGTTGTTAAAGGGGTTGTTCACCTATAAATTAACTTTTTGTATGATGTAGACAGTGATATTCTGAGACAATTTGCAATTGGTTTTCATTTTTTATTATTTGTGGGGTTAGAGTTATTTTTACTTTTTATTCAGCAGCTCTCCAGTTTGCAATTTCAGCCATCTGGTTGCTAGGGTCCAAATTACCCAAGTAACTAATAATTGATTGGAATAAGAGACTGGAATATGAATAGGAGAGGCCTGAATATAAAGATGAGTAATAAAAAGTAGCAATAACAATGAATGTGTAGCTTTTACAGAGTATTTGGTTTTAGATGGGGTCAGTGACCCCTCATTTCAAAGCTAGAAAGAGTCAGAAGAAGATGGCAAATAATTCAAAAGCCATAAAAAATAAATGAAGGCCAATTGAAAAAATGCCAATAATTGGCCATTCTACAACATATTAAAATGTAACTTGAAGGTGAACCACCCATCCTGATGAAGGATGCTGGAGGTTGTATACAGCATCCTAATAAGGTACAAATAGATACAGAATGATCTTTTATCACAGTCAGCACTGCTTTAAATGGCTACTGTCGCCCTAGACTTGTCTTGTGGCTCTGATTAGAAAAAGAAGTTAAAGGGCATGTAAAGTCTAAAACAGAATAAGGCTAGAAATGCTGTATTTTGTATACTAAATATAAACATGAACTTACTGCACCACAAGCCTAATCAAACAAATGATTTATGCTTTCAAAGTTGGCTACAGGGGGTCACCATCTTGTAACTTTGTTAAACATCTTTGCAAGACTAAGACTGTGCACATGCTCAGTGTGGTCTGGGCTGCTTAGGGATCGTCATAAACAAAGCTGCTTGAGTTCTGCATGGCTGGGAAGTAAGGCGGGGGCTCCCCCTGCTGTTCATAAGTATGATTGTTTCCCTGCTCAGCAGTTAGGGACCGTCTGACAATTCCTATCCACAGCAGTAAATGAAGGGAGAATTTCACTGCATACAGTCAGGTTTCTTATAAAAACGGTACACATTTTTTAATTAAAGTATATTGGAGATAGGTTTCTTTTTCATTAAAGAAAGTAAAAATGGGATTTTATTGTTTTGCCTTTACATGCCCTTTAATGACCAGAGAAGAGTCATGTCGCTGATTATATTGCGTTATATTTCTCCATGTTCTGAGCCTTAATAATAACCTTTGTTATTGGTTTATCCCCAGAGGTGGAGCAGATTGAGGCCATCGCTAAGTTTGACTACATGGGACGGACTCCCCGAGAGCTGTCCTTTAAGAAGGGGGCCTCTCTTCTCCTGTACCATCGTGCGTCCGAAGACTGGTGGGAGGGGCGACACAATGGGGTAGATGGTCTGATACCCCATCAGTACATTGTGGTGCAGGATCTGTGAGTACCCGGTTGGGATATTTTTATATGTCTTTGTGTTCTGCTGTATAAGTAGTATAGATAGCGGCACAATCTGCTTAATGCAAGCGGGACCACACATTAAACCAGGTTGTGCCAGGATCTATTCTTCGTATATAGTCATTTGTGGAGGGTGCTGATCCCCTAGGCATACTGGGTATTCATAGAAGAGAGATCAGGGTGTGCTGGGGAGTTTTACATTCATATATACACACACACACATATTTGAAAAAAAGTGTCTGCACTCTATTGCTGCTTTTTGTTCAGGGTGCACAGTCAAAAATATGTACAGTTTTGCAGGTAGCAACTGTTAAAAATTGTATCTATGTCTATTCACATACTATTTGTGTCCAAGGTTTCGGTCCTCATTATCCTTGTTTTGCTGGTCCTACCTGCAAAACTATATACAGGTATGGGATCCGTTATCTGGAAACCCGTAATCCAGAAAGCTCTGAATTATGGAAAGGCTATCTCCCATAGACTCCATTTTATCCACAAAAAAAAAATGTTTTTTAAAAATGATTTCCTTTATCTCGGTAATAATAAAACAGTACCTTGTACTTGATCCAAACTCAGATATAATTAATCCTTAATGGAAGCAAAGCCAGTCTATTGGGTTTATTGTAATGTTTTCTAGTAGACTTAAGGTATGATGATCCAAACTACGGAAAGATCTGTTATTTGGAAATCCCCAGGTCTCAAACATTCTGGATAACAGGTCCTATACCTGTATATATATACTGTATAGAGAGAGATGAGAGAGAGAGAGAGAGAGAGAGAGAGAGAGAGAGGAGAGATATTACTGACTCTGCTGACTATTTCTTATGTTTCTGTAGCTGCTGCTTTGTCTATTTTACAGGCATTCTGTCATCAACTCTGATCCTTTTTTCCCATAGGGATGATGCATTTTCAGACAACCTTAGCCAGAAGGCAGACAGCGAGGCCAGCAGTGGGCCCCTACTAGATGATAAGGCCTCTTCCAAAAATGATATCCACTCCCCTATTGAGCACCTGCAGGAATACAGCTTCTCTGGAGTGTTGGGCAGGTACTATCGTAATAACGTTATGGACTGCAGCTTTGCTGTTATAAATTGCTATCTGGTTTCCAGGCAGGGTGGTCATAACAACTGGGCATCTGTTTGAAGGGAAGAAAGCTTTAAATTGTCATTGGCATGTACTCTTCCTATATCAGACACGTATATAAAACATTTCTGATTGATGCTCATTGCAGCCAGGTATTTCTCATACTTTGGTAAGGAAAGCAGTTACTGGTGATTTGGGGCGTTGACCCCCCACAAGATCACAGCAGCTAATGGTGAGCTTGTTATGTACAGGTTAATCTCACTTGTTCATGCTACTGACCCTTTAAGGTAAATATTCCTCACCCAATAATGCTGTGCCAGTTACATATACCCATGCCACTAACCCATTTTTGCACCCTTTTCATGTCAGGGTGAGACTAAGATCTGATGGAGCTGCCATACCACGAAGAAGAAGTGGTGGTGACAACCACAGTCCCCCCCGACCACTAGGTCCTTGTATAGATACCCCTCCCAGAGCCGCCGCCTGCCCCAGCAGCCCACACAAGCTGTCACTAAATCGAGGAAGGGTGGATAGTCCAGAGAAGCGCCGGATGGCAACTTTTGGCAGTGCCGGGAGCATCAATTATCCTGAGAGGAAGGGTCTGGCTGAAGGAATCTCCCTGCGCTCAGTAACAGGAGGCACCAGACACAGCAGTCTTGGAGATCACAAGTCTTTAGAAGCTGAAGCTCTAGCTGAGGTAGGACAATAGCCCATAAATAATAGGCAATGTCATTTCTGGATAAGCCCCGATATTTCTCCTGAATGTTACGGTGGGCTTACAATACACTGATTCTGATATATATACTGAATATGAACATGACTTGGGTGGGTTTTTGTTTGCACGTCTCTTGGGTGGTCTTTCTGTTTGTTTTTCCTGATCTTCTCATATAATCGTATTGTGTTCAGGACATTGAAAAGACAATGAGCACAGCCCTGAATGAGCTGCGTGAGCTGGAGAGGCAGAACACAGCCAAGCAGGCCCCTGACGTGGTGCTGGATACACTGGAACCCATGAAACACCCTGCACTGAGCACCCCCAATTCTGAACCGGTTAGTCCTTTGCACACCATTATGATCCGCGACCCTGATGCTGCCATGAGGAGAAGTAACTCCTCTACTACAGAGATGATGACTACATTTAAGCCTGCTCTGTCGGCACGTCTCGCTGGGTCTCAGCTGCGTCCTCCACCTGTAAGGCCGGCACGGCCCATGGTCCAGCACAGGTCTAGTAGCAGCAGCAGCTCTGGTGTGGGAAGCCCGGCACTAACACCCACAGAAAAGGTGTTCCCCAGCAACCCGTCGGAGAAGTCAGGAACCATGTAAATGCCACCAGACCCCATTATCTTGGATCCTCCTGTGTGGTCTGTGGGATCCTCTGGATGTACAGATGAGAACTGGGTCAGGGGACACAGAAACCAATAGAACTCCAGTGTTTACACTAAAGAGCCAGTTGTATTAGATAGAATTCCTGTACCCGTGTCTCAAATACAGTTCTGTAAATATTCATATATTCCCTAAATGACTCCCCTCGTTCCCCAGTTGTAGAATCTCCTACCAATACATCCAATCACACTGTGTTCTTGCACCCAGGCATACGGATCCTTAGTCACCCAATTACATGTACTGTACATATCTCATGGTCTCCCCATGCACTTATAACCACGTGGTTCTAACCTAAGTAGTTTTTTCTTTCTCACTCAGGATTTGTCCATGTGCCCAGTAGCATGTTACCATCCATATTGGGCCACTTCTTGTTCCCGCCTTACTCCATGGATTCATTGGTAGGCACATTATCATAACGTATCTCCATGTCTTTCCCAACTTACACTACCACACTGGATCTTATTTCCACAAATCCAACCACACAGGTTCTTACTCCACACACCCAATCACACAGGTTCTTACTCCACACACCCAATCACACAGGTTCTTACTCCACACACCCAATCACACAGGTTCTTACTCCACACACCCAATCACACAGGTTCTTACTCCACACACCCAATCACACAGGATCTTACTCCACACACCCAGTCACACAGGATCTTACTCCACACACCCAGTCACACATGATCTTACTCCATACAACCAGCTACATAGGACCTTGTACCATGCATGTGTCATACCCTAATTATCTCACCCTTGTTACCACTATGATAAATCCGATTGGACGTATGTCAGCTGGCTTGCCCTTTTTCCTAAATTTGTGCATCGCTCATATACAAATCTGAGTAGCATTTTCTCATTACAAATATTTACCACACTGGATCTCATGCCCATCTTACCCCAGAGTTTTTCTCCATGGACTCATCTCATGAACCATCATCTCCTCTTCATCTCAAGGAATTGTACCATAGTGATTCTTAAATCTTCAGTTGGCCTTAAGATGCACTAAGACTCAGTACAATATATACTTTATGGCACTGCATTTTGTGCGTGTGTTTGCTTGGATACGCCGGAGATGATAGAATTTTCGAGTGAGTAGTCCAGTCCAGGCTGTTTTTTTTCCCTCTGGGCTATACCTAGACACCATGGATTATGGCTAAGACAATGGCAATGAATGAAACAAAATGAGAAGTACCTGTGGAATGACATATTTCTTCTTGAATCTTCATGGTTTTTACCCTGCTCTTAATCAGTTAGGTCATAAAAATGCCTTTTATCAGCCCGGCCTTGTGGGTTTCCCAAATGAATTGCCCATTTGTAGGTTGTACTTTGGACTGTGGCTGCCATGAGAGAGTTAGGGGCCCCTGCTGCCCCCTCTGCCTGGAGGAGCGTATACCTTTGTACAGAATTACTCTTATGGTTTAGTTCTATTAACCCTGTGTAGGCCAGAGGCCTAGCTATTATAAATGTGTATATATATAAACACATATATATATATATAGTAGTTGAACGTAGGATAATTTGAATTATTTTTGAGTTTCAAGTAAGGCTGTTTGTACTGCCACTGGAAAGGTGATATATATGTGTGTATATATATATTTATAGTATGAATGTTCCTTATCAACCCCTGACATTGACCTCAAAATTTTAATCCAATAATACTTTCCTTATGCATCTGGGACTTGAGTTTGGTCAACAAAAACCTTGTTTCCCCTAAATGTATCCGTGAGGGGCAGGTGTACTACACCTACAGGCTAATATTATCATAGGCACATAGTTTGCTCCAGACCTGGTAACCCACAGCAACCAATCTTTAGGTAGAGTTTGATGGTCAACTGGTTGCTACTGGTTACAAGATGCAGAACCTTGCACCTATTATTGCATTAAGTCATTGTTTGCGTAAAAAAAAAAACCTCAAGTCCGAAACAGCTGTAGCCCTATGACACATTAGGAATTTACCGGGCACCACCACCTGACTTTACCAGTATCCACTACAGGAAAAGAGTTTCCCATTCATTCCAATAAGAAGGGCACTTAAACAGCTGTTCCCTTAACTTGCCTCATTATGCTCTTGTTAGACATTCTTGCCCTATTTATTGGCAATGGGCTTCATTTCCAAATATTCAAGACAATACAGCCAGATGAATATTTAAAGGGGCAATTCACCTTTGAACAAAATTGTAGTATGTTATAAGTGGACTTACCGGTATTCTAAGCAACTTTTCATTCAGTCTTCATTTTATTATTATTGATGTTATTTTGAATGGTTAGCCTTCCTCTTCTGGCATTCTACCGAAAAATCTCTTGTGTAATTGTGATCACTGATTCAAACCAAAAACAAAAAAATTCACCATATTATGATTTTGTTTTATTGCTGATCTTTCTATACATGCCTTCTACAATTCATTCGGAACTTCTAAACTGCAGCCTGGTTGCTTGGGAGAATCAAGCCCTAGCCGCCTGATAGCAGATACTGTAATTAATAAGCTTGAGTACTGCAGAACAAAAAAATAAATCAGTAACAAAACACAAAAATGAAGACCAATTGCAGTTGTCTTGTAGAATATCATTGTTTACAACAAATTAAAGGTCAATTTAAAGGCATACTAGGCCGCTACTGTTACACAGAGCCAATACATTGCATTGCAGTTCTACTTGTAACTTGTTCTGTGACAAAAATGTAAAAATGTATTATAGGGTTTATTTTTGCACCTCATTTTGGGGTGAGATTTGAAATGTGTGGGTCATGAGTGTTGACTACAATGTTCATGTGAGGCAAGTAACATTTGTTACCACAATTCTGGAGGATGTATAAGGGGCACAAGCAAATGTACCCATAACACACTGCTGTGCAGAGATGCTAATGAGATGCAATCGATACACACAGGGCTTCTGGCTTCTCTTTACAACAAGATTCTGAAGCTTTGAGGTCCATGTGGCCTCCTTGCTCTTCATGGTTGTCCGGAGCTCGTGTAACTTGTATATTACGCCTATTTAAAGTGCCAAACCAATGTGCTCTGGTTGTTCTGGTGATTATTAATCTACAGCACCAATCTACAGCACCAATGAAAGAAATTTATTGTACACTCAACTTTATCTGAGCTTTGGTTGTCATGTGGGTGAGGGCCGGGTTTTCACTGTGATGAGCTAGTGGGGCCTTGAGAAGAAAGAGTAAGAGCAACTGCTGTACAGCAATACTGGATTGTACCCTAACGCCTGTCTCTGAGCCAGTCCAACACAACAGGACACCCTTACAGGGCCACATTTATGTTAATCACTTTTCTAGGAAGAATTAACAACTGTCTCTGTTACTTTTCTTCTCTGTTGATAACCTTGGCATTCAGTAGAATATTTACCCACCAAGCTGGTAAAATACAGACCAGTAGGCAAACCTCTAGCTATACTGTATGGGGAATAATGCCCCACCCCTCCATAATAAAATTAAAATCACCAAGGAAATCCATATCCATACACGTTATTGTATACAGAACTCTAGGGTGACTCCTATTATTCTCATATTTTAAAGGATCAGTAAACCATTAAAAAATTGATGCAAAATTGCTCTGGGTGCGTTTCTAAGTTTCCAGTTTCAGAGCTATTTAAGTTTTTATTAACTGCCAGTATAATTATTTTTTTA
Organism: Xenopus laevis; assembly: GCF_017654675.1. Classification (NCBI taxonomy): domain Eukaryota; kingdom Metazoa; phylum Chordata; class Amphibia; order Anura; family Pipidae; genus Xenopus; species Xenopus laevis. The sequence continues at coordinate 131,010,496 of NC_054377.1, read as the reverse complement.
ACAGGGTCACAGTTCTTGTAACAATACAGTCAGAGAGATGTATCTTTAGAATGAAAACTAAATCTTCGAATTATGCTCTGCTCTGGAAAGAGATTGTCTTCTGAGGCTTTTCATCTATTTCCTGAGCAGTGCAAGACTTTTCTGTTTTCCTTCTGAATGTAAAGCTCTCCGACTACACAGTCAGAAGAATTGACCAGCTGGTGGCACTGTTGTTAAAAAAAATCATTTGGCACTTGATAAAAACTTAAATAGCACAGAAACTGAACAGTTAATAAGCAGAGAGTTTCTTTTGATACAAGTGACATCACTGAGCATCGTTCATAACTGATGACATCATTATTTATAAGGATATTTGTCAAGGTTATTGTGGCTCTTGTGTATTGTAACTTACTGAATAACACCTATTAGCTGCACACTAGTATTTACTTACAAATTAAGGAGCAGAACTTTCCTCCAATTCCAAAGACTGCTGAGGGGTTGGCAGGGCTAATAACCACATCATTCACTGGCATGTTGTACTGAGCCTCAGATAAAATCTGTGAAATCCCATAAGCTCACCAAGGCCTGGCATGGATTTGCTTCCTAACTGATACTTGACACCACTTCTGCTCTTTGCATTGTGTGATTTGGCTCAGATCCCAATGTTGCACAATGTGTTCTGCATAGGAGTCCTGGGTGGGAATACAGACCCTCCTTGCTCTCTCTCTGACTCCATATATCTAGTGCAAGATGCCCCGTTGCAAGTTTTCTGTGCATGAGGCCTGAATCCGTGCACTGCCCCTCGCCTGTTCTACCTGGTTATAGTCCATATGCCTTGGACAGTTAGCCTTCTTGCATGTTTCTCTTGTTTGGCAATGGAAACACACTGAGAATGAAAATTTAGGGTTTCCGTAGTAGCTGAGGTTGAACAAAGACACATGTTCATTAAGTTCAACCTTTTGAGCTAGCATATGGAAGTAGCATATACTAAGCATGCATTTAATTGATGCAATGAATGCTGCAAATAAAACATGTTTAGGAATTTTAGTTGCTGTCAAATGAACCAGGGACCTCTTAAATCAGGTTTGGCCGACATGGGGCCTTCCAGAGGTTATTGAACTACATCTCCCAGCTCCTCCCCCTTGATCCTGTAAGTTGTTCTATATCATACCTACCTGTGCCATAAATAAAAACATAAATATATATATAGATATATATTTATATATATATATATATAATCCCTCTAGTGAATTTGAACTTCACTTCCCAGAAGAAAGTAAGGTGCTGGGAGTTTAGCAGCAGGGTGAATGTGCCATACCCAGAGGAAAGCCAAAAATGCTTATTACAAGCACAAAAACCAGTAATATCTCACTCAAGTGGATCGGCTTTGCCCTGAGCAAATTCCACAAGTGCCCTCAGACCTGGGCTTTCTTGGTTAATTCTGAAATGCCCGAAAGGTCTTTGCTGCAAATGCCTCCTAGAAGTGAACATGTTACTTATCAGTGTAATGAACAACAATTACTGCTGTACAAAGCTTACGGTTGGGGGGCTGCCTGCCAAAGCACAATGTTTAACACTGTGACGTGTGAATGATGTTATCCAGTTCAAGCACCATCCCACCTGGGAGAGTTTGTTTTTTGCCTCTAAAATTAAGTGCACACATTGAATGGTAATGGGCCACCTGGGATTGGTTGCACTTTATTGTCTCCACTGTGCTTATTGAATTTTGACTCCATGAATAAGTAAGAGCAGCCTTCCTCTTCTGTGCTCTGCTTGTAGGTGGCATGTAGATCTGACAGGCAGGGTGCATTGAAGCAGATAATAGATTTATATGAGCACCATACGAATGCCTACACATATTATGACCATGGCAAGCAAGAAGACCACTAAGCTTAAAGGCATGCCTCGTTGAGAAGGGACAAAGTCATAGGTGACAGTCAGTAGACAAACCATGTAGAGAGTTCAAAGTAACCCCACGTAATGCAGCTCTCAATACAATCACCTTAGAGCAATACAATTCTTCCAGCAGCCATGGCTCTCAAAAGTTCTAAATAACTCCACCTAATGCAGCTTTCCATCCAACAAAAGGTCTTTTCTGGTTGGCTCACCCTACAAGGTGCTATTGCCATCTAGACTGCTATTTTTAACTAAAGGGATAAATCTGTTTTTCTTCTGGAATGAAGCTGCCATTGTAGCAGGCACACTGGGGCCCAGGTTTACTTTCAAAATAATGGCCCAACAATGATACAATGCCAGTGTTTAGTAGCACCATTACTTAAAATGATGAAACATGACCGGGAAATGCGTGCCTTTCTTGCAGATTATTGGAGACGGGGTAGGTTATGGGTGTAGGCTAAAAATGGCCCGCCTGTCTAACCATGCCACTAATGGGGTTCGTAGACTTCAGCCAATCCTTTGCTTTGTGAAAAGGGATCTGTTTGATTCTGTGCTGGGCAGCTAAAATCTAAATGAAAAGGAAGCTTTCTAGGAATTGAAAGCTAAAATGTAGTTAGGAAACAATAAATCGACCAAACTATTTTAGTGCTTTGGCCACTTCCTGTGAATACGGGGCGAGGGGTTGTCCACTTTGCATTATATTGACTGCAAATTGAACGTCAACTTGAATTGATTTGACCAGCCTTAATACTTTATATCACAGCATGTTCAGTTTAAATCATCATATCCAACGGCACTTGGGGCCAGTTTTAAATGAAATGTAGTGGGGAGGGGGGGTGACTATATATTTCTTGTTATGTAGCCGGATCTACTTACCTTTGCTATTTATACTCTAGTATTTATTCTGTCCAGTAGCAACCTAATAAGTCATGTGTTTGTACCACTGTCTGCAATGAATTCTGGGTACTGTAGTCCAATATACCTATATGTACACAAACTGTGTTTATGCCTCTGCATCCTCTCTGACAATATACTCATGCACTGTGCTGTTCCCTTACGCCACCCTCTGGCCTATAACGCAGCTGTACAGACTCTTCTATAAAGACCCGTCGGGTCGCCACAGAAAAGCACATGTCTCTCAGCCACTTCTGATTGGCTGTTTCTATTTCAATGGTGTTGCCAGGTAACAGTAGAGGAACCACCAATTGGCTGTCCCTGCATAATAATAATAGTATGCTATAAATATTGTCAATGTTGTGTATGGAGACTGCTCCAGCCGTGTGTCTGATGCGATATGCTAATTATATGCTAATGAATCCCATGTAGAATAATAAACATGACTGGAATATTAAGTAAATGGAAACATTTTTAGGATGTTCCTGCTGTCGTTTTTGAGTTGCCGTCACTTATATCAAATGGTGCATGCTGGGCCCTTTTTGTATGTTGTTAATGGAAAACTGATCTAAAATATAGTCAACTGCATTTTAGGTTTCCTAAGAATCATCTACTCCATTTTGGTTTCCTAAGAGTCATCAACTCCATTTGGTTTCCTAAGAGTCATAAACTCCATTTTGGTTTCCTAAGAGTCATCAACTCCATTTTGGTTTCCTATAAGAATCATCAACTCCATTTTGGTTTCCTTAGAGTCATCCTCTCCATTTAGGTTTCCTATAAAAATCATCAATTTCATTTTGGTTTACTAAGATTAATCTACTCCATTTAGGTTTCCTAATTTCCATCAACTCCACTTTGGTTCCAAAAGGCTCATTGACACCATTTTGGTTTCCTATAAGAATCATCAACTCCATTTTGGTTTCCTTAGAGTCATCCTCTCCATTTAGGTTTCCTATAAAAATCATCAATTTCATTTTGGTTTACTAAGATTAATCTACTCCATTTAGGTTTCCTAATTTCCATCAACTCCACTTTGGTTCCAAAAGGCTCATTGACTCCATTTTGGTTTCCTAAGAGTCATCAACTCCATTTTGGCTTTCTATAAGGGTCATGAACTCCATTTAGATTTCCTATAAAAGTCATCAACTCCATTTTGGTTTCCAATAAGAATCATCAACTTGATTTTGGTTTCCTGAGAGTCGTCTGCTCCATTTAGGTTTCTTATAAGAATCAACTTCATTTTGGTTTCCTAATAGTCATCAATTCCACTTTGGTTTTCTAATTGTCATCAACTTTCCTAAGGGTCATTAACTAAATTTTGGTTTTCTAAGTGCCAGTGAATCAAATTACTACAACCAATGGGAGAAGTGCAAGAAAACTAAAGGGATTATTTGACTTTCATTCACTTACTGTATATAAAATTGTGCATGGTGCACTTTTTGTATCTATTGACTATGGACAACTGATCTAAATTGTAGTCATAAACTCCATTTTGGTTTCCAATGAGACATCAACTCCATCTTTGTTTTCTAGGAGTCAGCAAGTCCATTTTGGTTTCCTGTGAGTCATCAAGTCAATTTTCTTATCCTATGAGTAATGGAATCCTTATTGTTTTCTGTAACAACTCCATTTTGGTTTCCAAACAGTCAGTGATTCCATAACTATGACTAAGGGGAGTAAAAAAATAGCACAACAGGGCGCACGAGCTGTCCTTAGTCCAACAACACTTTCCCCCTCAGTCTGGCTATGGTCTGCACCATGCCAAGGATAAAAAAATCTACTGTAAGGTGCAGACTGTGTCATCAAGGGACACTGGCCAGATGTATCATTAGGACAGATCCTAGTTGCATACAGTGTCCTCTGCTGAACCCTTACTCCTATTCAGTGAGGTAGCCAAAGGCAATTCTATATTCAAGGAAGGCAGTGTGTATATATTTTTTGCTCTAGTAACTCCATTCTGGTTTCCATTTCTAAGGTTTTCTCTGATTGCTTGTGAGTAACACGAGGCCTATTCGATTTTCAGTTTCATGGATACAATCGTGCACCTTAATTTCTAAGCTCACACCTACATTCCTATCTTTTCCCTAATGTTCCCTGCAGCCTCAAAACATTACTGCATTAAATTCAATCCTGATGTTTATTCCTGAGCCAACATTCCTTTTCTATTAGAGTAAATGCAAGAGCGGTGGATGCCTTCTCTTTAACACATTACTTCGTTGTGACCTTTGGCTGCCTTCACTAAGTCAGCAATACAGATGTCACATGGAGCAGCCATTGCTTTTATCTTTAATGGTGTGAAACCTTATAGCCCATAATGGCAGTGATGCATACCATACATCAATGCAAATTCATATGTAAAGAGGAAATGGCATAGAGGGCTAGGCTTTGGCCTATGACAGTGTTTGGGGAAATCAATTTTATGTAATCGTGGGCAGGCATCTTGTTGCGTGACTTTCAGCCTTCCTTCCTGACCATCAAGCAATGAAAGTGCACCTCAAAAGGAATTTGGAACACATCCAAACTATTTCTCTTTCCATTTTTAATGAATGGGCTGATCTGGAAGTGAGAGGGCCTACAGCTCCTCATGTTTGTTGTACATGAGGATGGACACAGGGCTGCCATTAGAAGGGGACATCAGTCCTGTCATTGGCCCCATCACAATGGAGGGCCCAGATGCAAAGGAACACAGGTGATTGTTGCCTCAGAATGCAGCTGTAGAGAATTGCCTGCATTTGCCATAACCTTCGCAATTTCCGAGACAACTGGAAGCCAATTTTGTCTATGACATTTTACCTGGAAAAGCCACCAAGTTAAAAAAATAATAGACAGCTGACCTTCTAAACTTTGCTTTTTTACCTCTGAACAACCTGGAGGTTTGATAGACTTATACTTGATGTGTGTTTTTTGTGCAGCCTCAGGTGGTGTGTCCATGTTACAACCAATGCCTTATGTCCTCTGACTCAACTTTCCCTTTGAAGAATAAATGTATTTTGCTTGAAAAGCAACAACAAGTTAATCTGCCAGGAATCTAAAAGAGGTTAGAGTTCCTTTATGCTCCAAGGCAAGAGGATCACTCTTCTTTAAGATTGGACAGAACCATCTTTACCATTCTTTAGAGTAATGACAAATAAGGGCCTTTTGGGCACTTTGACCATCAGTTTTAAATGGATATACAGCCTACTATACCGGACAAAAGATTTATAGAAATGGGGGACAATTTTGACTGCTTGGGCTCTGGACTTGCAGGCCACTAAAAATGCAGCATTCAAAGCATCCCCTACATGCATTTACATTTAAGGTAAAAAAATGGAAAAATAGGGCCACAATTTGGTGACCAGTTGAAGTATTAGTAAACTTAAAAGACCAAATACTTTTGTGGATTAACATAAATATCCAGGCACAATATGGAAAAGGTTTCTCTAAACACACAAACAGCTTTAGAATAATAATATTTAACAAATAACAAAACAAATAAAACAGTTTGTTTTTCTATTTTCTTCCCTTTATCTTCTGCTCTCCCCTCTCTGTTCTGCTTTTTAATTTTCTGATGATAGACATATGGGACCTCAATACTAGTGATGAGCAAAATTTTGCCGATAGACTCCAATGGGGGGGAAAAAAATTGTCGCCCATAGAATTTAATGTATTTTGGCTAGTTTTCACTGTTTCAAAAATTTGCTGCAAAGCGAAATGGGTCAGATTCACCCATCACTACTTCATACCATTTTGATCATTACACATACTGTATCCAGTTATAAAGGATCAACATTTTTATCAAACCCAAAGTCCGGGTGAACATCAGGGAAAGTATCAGCTGTCAAAATCGATAATAAAAAATTGGGCATACAGGCAAAAACAGACAGACAGGAAAATGCCAGTTTAGGTACCCAAAAAAAAGTATTTGGTGCAGAGAAGGTAATGAGGTAAAGATTCAGGCATATAGCATGCTGGACTGACTTAAGCTTATGGCTTAGGTGGAAACTTGCATTGAAACTGCATGAACAAGCTGGGAGCATGTATTTCCTTGAGCATCAACCCAAGTTGCCCCCCTCCCCCGTGTGCCTGTATGGTAAATAAGGCCCTGTTTGACTCTACTTACATAAGCAAAGCAGTTGAAGTTGAGGACATTGAGAGTAATCTAAAGTTTAGGGTGATGGTCGTTTCATCATCAAATGTCTGTAAAGGGTTTCTAAAGGGAAGGGAGCGAGTCCTTCAGGCTACTGTGCACACAGATAAATAAGGGTGATAAATAAGGGTGACACAGGAACTAGAACAGGGTGATGTGGGCTAAGAATCCAGATTAGGCAGGAAAGGGATGAAGCAGGTGATGAACAGGACTGGAACAGAGTGAAGCAGGACGGAGCAGACAAACAGTCGGAATCTGAAAGTAGACTCAAACAAAAAAAGGGAGCACCACCCATCAATTGAGAAAACCAGTAGATGGTGTGCAGGGTTAAAAAGATAAGCGTATTAAGAAAAAGAAAGTTAACCCTTGAAATTGCACCACCCCATCGTAAGACCCGATAACTCAAAGAACATGGTTAAAACGTAACTTTTACTGATGTATTAAATAAAATCGTGAGTCCAGGAAACCATTAAAAATGAAACTAGGACCAAAATTAGGTAAAGCGACAAATGCGAACCATGAGTAAATTAGGAGGCTGATGCCTGAAGTCTGTAGTAAACCACTACAATCTGCAGTGAACAACTGCAGCAATACCGCCGTGTGGGGCGAAAAGGACAAATGTCACGTGGCCTATAAGAATTGTATGTAGGTAACCTATTCCATTGCCACCCATTCCACCACCAATCCACTTTCCAGCCTTAATATTTCCACCACCCGTTCACCCTCCGGCGCACCCTCCCATTTCCATGGAGAAATTGGTAAAACAAGGTGGTATCAAAAATGTATCCACTATTTAATTACTGGAATTAAATTATGGTACTGAAAAGGTTAGCATCAAGGTTCGAATGAATTCTACCCCAGAACGAGGCTCCGTAGTTCACCCACCCCTTCACCCTCAGAGCTTCCCACCCGTTTGAATCGTGAAGAGGTAGCCTAAATTAATGAGAGTTCAGTCCCCCTGCCTAGCTAAAGCTAAAAGGCGCCTGACGCGCGTTTCACCAGCGTTAAGCCGGCTTTGTCAAAGGAATCTGAAAGTAGACTGAGAGGGAGAACAAGAGACAAGATGGAGTGGGCATAGAGACAGGACAGGGGTGGGTGGTGCAGGCGAAGAGGATTGGACTAGATCAGGAAAAAAGAAGGAGAGAACAAGTGCAAAACTAGGAACAGGGATAGAAGAAGAAATAGAACAAGACCAGGTAGGGGGCAAGATTAGATCAAGAGCAGGTGAGATAACAGCAGGAATAAGAGCAGGTCAAAGCAGAAAAGCTAGGGTCAAGCCACAGTGCTTAGAACAAGGCCAATGCTCAGGCCCTGGCTGTGAGGAGGACTGGGCTATAAACAGCAGAGTAAGCCCTGATTGGCTGACCCCACCCAACCAATAAGGTTGCTGGGGTGATGCAACAGAAATTAGCTTTGGTAGGCAGGTAGGTAGGATCAGGAGCATAAATACAGGAACACCAAGTCTTCAGGCAAAAACAAAGGTTTATTTTGACATACTCTTCCCAAAATAAAGTCACTACAGTTCATTAGCTTTTTAACAGCACACATTTGAAACTTTTCCCCACTCTGGGGTTCTCACCATACAGGTTGGCTTCCACACTCTGGAATATTCAGGCTTCTCACTAAGCCCAGCTGACTCTCCCCTCCTGGGATATCAGCTCTCACCTTCTGGCCTGTCTCACCTTCTGGCTTTCCTCAATCACTTTAGACTCTGCTCATGTCTCCCTCTGCTCCTTGCAGCGACAGGCAGCACCCCAGCCCCTCTGGGAGTTCTTAACACAGTCAGGTAACCTTTCTGCTCTGCGCCCTGCTCAGCGCGACCTTCCTAACACTTAACTACCATTAAATACCGTTCTACAGGACAGCATTCTTGTGGAAAGTGAGCTCCAACATGCAAACTGGACCACTGGAATGGATTGCCTGTTTCTTGCAGAACACTATAGCTTTCAGGTCCAGCCAGCAAATCCTTTAACATCTCCCTTGCAGCTTCCATCTCTTGTTGGGAAGAAAATAAAGGCTAAACACACCTTTTTACACATTTCTTTGGTCATTCTACCACAGCACCGAGTAGCACTAAAGCTGCCATACTGAGAGGGAATGAGGGATTCATGAGGCTTTTGATAAAATAACCTTGTGCCGCCTTATTTGTGATTTAAAGTGAATATGTACACACAGACAAGATGTTTCTTAATGAACCCCTTCATCCATCACTTAAGGGTCAAATATTGTGTAGTATCAGCTCAGAACAGATTGACACTGTGACAAGACTCATTCCTTCCCTTCAACAATTCAACTATTTAACAGAACAGAGATGAATGGTTTCCAGAGGACACTAGCTTGGACCTGATCTCCTTATCCAAGTAACAGCTTAGCCATTGAGTAAATAGCAGGGTCTCTGTATAACAGTAGAGAATTATGAAGAGGAACAGAGGTAGTGTGCACTGAATGCATCATTTATGGATTTGGCTGGATATCAAACTGAATCCAAACCTTATTTAAATTTGAGAGAACTGATCTCTGATTAATAAAAATGTTATGGTTATGATGAAAACTACTGATTGGTCCAAATCTGAATCCTACAGAAAGAGATGGGATATGAGCAAATCTCAAACCAGATTCTGTATTCGGTGCCTACCTATAAAATAACAGTGACAGCATCACAGAAAGGAACAGAAATCTGTTTAGTCGTATACTGCCCAGTCTGACCCTGTTTGGCCTAGCCCCTCTAGCGCCTTATCTAGAGACAGTAAATAGCCACCAGGTAAGAGCCAAATATATATATTTTTTCTTCTGCCTACCCCTACTTCTGGCCAGAATTGTCCAAGCCTTTGGTGCTGGAAGGTGTAGCACAATAAAAACTGAAGGATGGGTTAGACAATCTTACTTTATATGAATAATGAGCCCTGCAAAGTCAGTTTTGCCTGAGCAGTAAAAACCACCAAACACCTACTGTGTAGGCACCTTAATACTTCACAGTGGGTTTCTTCTGCAAGGGGATGCTGTGCTAGGCTCTGACCAGAGGGTGGCGCTAAAACTTCAGTAACGGCTTTACAGGGTTGAAATATTCAGGGTAGTCCTGAGATTGTGCTTTCTGCCAATTCAATAGAAGTAAACATTTTGTTTAACAAAAAAAAAAAAAAGGCTGGAAACGTAGACATTGATGGCAGATGGGAACCATTTGGCCCACCTAATGTTGCTCTGGTTTTGTTGGAACTGAGATGTTCTTTATGGACCCTTAAGCATTAAGTATTTGGCCTACAATTGATAGTATGATTATTACCCTATGCAATTCTATAGCGCAGATATATTATATAGAGTATATAAACATGCTTCAGAGAAAAGTAATTAGACTTAAATTGCTCTCCAGTGCCAAAACCCATGAGAGCACCGCACCTTCCCACATTTCCCTTTCTACTTTTCCAAGAGCAGCAGAGTCCTGCAACTTCTGCACAGTCCCATCAGGTGTTTTTCCTTAAGTCTCCATGGTGAGGGGATTGAGGTGCTCCTATCAGTAGAAAACTCTACTGGTCTAAGGGTTCTTCCAGCGAGCACTACGGAGCGATCGCTTCCTTCTTCTTTTTTCTTCACGCGGGTGCACATGCGCAGTCGTGCGAAAAGCTGAACTTTCATTCTACTGGGCATGTGTCTGCCCCGGGAAATTTGAAGAAAGAAGAACCTCCGGACCAGTGCAGTTTTCTTTTGACAGGAGCACTGGCCCGGGGTTTCAGGTAAGTATATACAATCACTTGGGGTGCCTAACCTTTGCCACCCCCAAGTAAATAGGCCTTTCCTTCTCCTTTAAATTAACTTTACAGTAACTACAGTATGATGTAGATCAGACAGCTTTTTTAACCCGTGAGCCACATTCAAAAATAAAAAAAAGTTGGGGAACAAGACAGGCATGCAAAAACTTCCTAGGGTGCAAAATAAAGGCTGTGATTGGCTATTTGGTAGCCCCTATGTGGACTGTCAGCCTACAGGAGACTGTTTGGCAGTACACCTGGTTTTTATACAACCAAAACTTGCCTCCAACCTAGAATACAAAAATAAGCTCCTGCTTTGAGGCGACTGGGAGCAACATCCAAGGGGTTGGGGAGCAACATGTTACTCATGAGCTACTGGTTGGGGATCACTGATGCAGAGAGTGATATTCGGAGACAATTGAGTAGCAATAACAATACATGTGTAGCCTTACAGATCATTTGCTTTTTAGATGGGGTCAGTGACCGACATTTGAAAGCTGGAAAGAGTCAAATAATTCAAAAACTATAAAAATGAAAAAAATTAAGGCCAATTGAAAAATTGCTTAGAATTAGTCATTCTATAACATACTAAAAGTTAACATAAAAATGAAACACACCTTTAAGCTGGCCAGATAATGTAAAATAAGAAATGAGCTGCTTTGCAAAAGTGCAACAAAGTGCCCAGCAACCATATACAATTCAATTCACTTTAAAACTTTGTTAGCTTCTGTGTGTCCCCCCAACTTCCAGTTCAACCACCACTCTGGGGTACAACTAATCGTTACTCCCATGCTTGTAGCACCCCATACATTACCCTATAGATGTTCCACCATTTTCCCTTATGATTTTTCTCATCCTAGTTCAGTTTGCAGCATGTAGCGAACGTTCACAGATTCACACTGTTATATAACTAAAAATAAATGATCTCCAGTAACTGGAACTCATTTGCCTTTCTATTTCTCATTGTCTGTTGCACTTGGTATTCCCTGAAATGAGAAGCATATGTGATAACATTAATATAAAGGAACTTTTGCACTCTTTGTTGAGCCCACACCATATTCCTCCATGTCAGGAGGACAGAAGATGCTTGAGTTCTGCATGGCTGGGAAGTAAGGCGGGGGCTCCCCCTGCTGTACATAAGTATGATTGTTTCCCTGCTCAGCAGTTAGGGACCGTCTGACAATTCCTATCCACAGCAGTAAATGAAGGGAGAATTTCACTGCATACAGTCAGGTTTCTTATAAAAACGGTACACATTTTTTAATTAAAGTAAATTGTAGATAGGTTTCTTTTTCATTAAAGAAAGTAAAAAAGGTATTTAATTTTTTTGCCTTTACATGCCCTTTAAATCATACTTTCACGCGTGGTGGAACGCATAAAAAAGCCACCGCATAGGAACATATAAATAAATGCCTGTATAATAGGGCCCTAAGCCATAGCAATAACCATTTCTGTTATTGAAGAGCAACAATTGAAGGCACAAGTGGGCCTGGGGCTTGACACCTGCCTTTGATAGAAGTGCATACAATAAACAGGGGGTCCCCAATGCAGACACAGCATAAAAGCCCAATTGAGCACAGCTCATACACAGTATAATTGAGATGTAGATGTAGCGGCAACAAGGCACTGGTCTCCATTTTACCCTAGGGGAGGGGCACAACTTTTAATAAAAGAGAATATGTTATTTTAAGAAAAAATAATTTGTAAGGCCACTTGGGGGCCTGTGCCCATTTTATGGTTCCTGTGCTGCCACATTATCTGCACATGCTCAATCCCTGGCCTTTAAGAACCTGTTAAGTCCATGGCCCCATTGGGACCCAGCTCCCGCCAACTGCATAGAGTACAGGTGTTGGCACTGACTGGCCTGCTGCATGGCAAAAAATCAGATGAGTTGTGATTGGAGCAGATTATTGGATTACAGGGAAACCCCTTGCTATGCCTTAGATGTCTATATACATTGGGGGAATCTGTAAAATTAAAAAGCCATTCATGTGGGTCAGTTGCCTTTCTTATACATTGGCGGGTAACAATACAAATCGGTGAGGCTCAGACAGTCTAGCTAATGTGATAATGCACCTACTAAGATCATGCTTTGCATAAATAGCCTGAAGCCCCTCTGTGGGAATAGACTTGTTGCACCTCAAGTAGTCCCCTGCAGGGTCGGACTGGGCCTTGTGTTCAACATTTATATCGACCAAGTGGCAACACTTCATGGTCAAGGAGCAGTTCTTCGGTCCACTGTTACCCTTACACAATGAAGTCTTGTCTCTAGAAACATCATGATTCAGAGATTCTCATCATGTATTTCACAACCCCGTCCCCCAGGGCAGGGTTGTGGCTGGGGCGGGTGCCTGAGGTGTCTAAAGTGTCTTTGCAGCTGGGGGCCAAGTGGGTGTGCGGGGGCCCCGAACCAGCAACCCTGGTGAGCCCTGTGTCCTAGAACAAGATAGGGCAGACGCACACCCACGGTAATCTCCTGAAGATAACGCCTGGTGCTCAGTAATAGAGGGTACGGCAACCTCAAAATGTAGTCAAGAAACAAAGATACCGGCACACAAGGCTTGCTTGCAGGGAAACCCTTGCTTTAATTCAAAGTGCGGAAGTGCAACGTTTCGGGGACACGCCCCTTTCTCAAGCATACGGAATCATTAGTGAACAAGGTATATATAGGTAAAACAATTAAAAATTTGCATAATAATTAGATTTACATAATTAGAAAAAAAAAATTTCTTTTAAAAGTGAATCAAAATACGAAAGTGCATACATAATAAAACAGTAGCAGTCCACATCTCGCCTTTCCTATGCACGTGGTGATAAAACCAGATAATGTCCAAATAAGAAATTGTTACTGCGTGAAATTGTTGCACTGTATGTTTATATTATTGACTTTGCAAACAGACTTTATCACAATTTTTAAGGCTTTCTAATTTTTTATTGGAATCCGGATCTTTTCACTAATTTTGGACATTATCTGGTTTTATCACCACGTGCACAGGAAAGGCGAGATGTGGACTGCTACTGTTTTATTATGTATGCACTTTCGTATTTTGATTCACTTTTAAAAGAAATTTTTTTTCTAATTATGTAAATCTAATTATTATGCAAATTTTTAATTGTTTTACCTATATATACCTTGTTCACTAATGATTCCGTATGCTTGAGAAAGGGGCGTGTCCCCGAAACGTTGCACTTCCGCACTTTGAATTAAAGCAAGGGTTTCCCTGCAAGCAGCCTTGTGTGCCGGTATCTTTGTTTCTTGAGCCCTGTGTCCCCCAGTCCGACCCTGAGATACTTTACCCCAAACCAAAGTATAATGAAGATGTCACCTCTGAGATCCAAGTCTGCAGTCTTGTGTCTGTACATGGTTATAAAACTTTTCAGTGATTTCTAATATCCTTATATTCAATGTAATGCCTTACATAATTATTACCCTTTATTTATATAGCACTGATGCCTTGGCACAGCATTTTGCAGAGACTAATCATTATGTGCGTCTATCTTCGCCCCAATGGAGCCCACATTTATACTTCCTCGCCATCATTGGGGCTCTAGAAAAGCTGTTGCTAATAGTATTGTTATGTTACAAAATTGTCGTCCTAGGGTATCATTTTTGTGGGAGGTTGGGTATGTGACTATGGTATCAGGTCGGGCATCGGTAATCTGTGAGGCTGTTGACTACATCTTTCTAAGTTCTCAAAGGGATGTGCAATTGTTGTTATGGAGTATCAGACTGGATTCCTCTGCGGGAAAGTGACCTCACTAATAATTCCCAGATGCAGATCGGCACACGTCTGTCCCCAGGCTGCTGGCAGACACTCAGAATAATACTGAGCCTTCGCGGAAAGGCAAATGTACCTGTTCCAAACCCTGGAATATCCGGCTGCATAATCCCTTTATATTCTCTGAACTTGAGCTTCTGTAGGCTCAGCCAATAAAAACAGAGCTACTGTTCCAATGTTGTACAAGCAGGCAGTGAAGTGATGATTGCATGGAAGGGATGGAGCCATCATTGTTCTGTACGTTACTGATGATCCTGGAATTGTTTTTAAGGCTCATACAGAGTTCTGCCAACATCTAGAAGGAACAGTTTAGGTCAAGCCCCAATCTAAGTCACAATTATTTAATTGCAATGCAGTTATTACACAGCTATGTAGTTGCTTTTACATACCTGAATAAACAGCTCTAACCACTATCTCTGTTTGTTTAGAATAGCAGCTGCCATATTAGCTTGGTGTGACATCACTTCCTGTCCGAGTCTCTCCCTGCTCACTCATAGCTCTGGGCTCAGATTACAGCAGGGAGGGGGAGAGGAGCAAACTGAGCATGCTCAAGCCCTAGCCCTGGAGGTTTATGCTGAAAACTGAAGTCTGATACAGAAGCCCATGTGTACACAATAGAAGGAAAGAAATTCTGTGTTTCTTTTGACAGAGGACTCAGAGCAGCATTACTTTGAGGGTTTACTGGTGTATTTATATAGACCTTTCTGATAAAGCTTACCTAGTTTTAACCTTTCCTTCTCCTTTAAATTAACTTTTAGTATGATGTAGAGATTGTTTCCTTTAAATTAACGTTTAATATGATCTAGAGATTGATGTTCTAAGACAGCAGCTCTCCGGTTTGCAATTTCAGCAGTCTGGTTGCTAGGGTCCAAATTACCCTAGCAACCATGCACAGCTTTGAATAAGAGACTGGAATATGAATAGGGGAGATGATTTATAAAATGTAGCAATAACCATTGATGTGTAGCCTTACAGAACATATGTTTTTTAGATGGGGTCAGTGACCCCCATTTGAAAGCTGGAAAGAGTCAGAAGAAGGCAAATAATTAAAGAACTATAAAAAAAAAAAAAAAGAGAAAACGAAGGAGAATGAAAAGTTGGAATTATCCATTCTATTACACACTAAAAGTTAACATAAAGGTGATCATTTTTTGCCTAAACCTAAGGGATTACTCTGAGACTGGGGCCCAGAGCTATAGATCTCTCATTACTACCCTAAAGACAATGCAGATATTTATTTTAAGAGGTTACTGGAATCTCAGTTTTGTCCCTATAGAACGTCAGTGATGAAATAGATGGAGCATAGACAGGATTCCTCGCTGTGTGAGAGTATGTAGGGAATGACAGCAGGTACAGCTGCTCCAATGGACCTGCCCTGCGGAGCCAGAATCATGGTATGGATTGCTCTGCCGCTCTGCTTCTGTTTTTCTTTCATTAGGGAGAAGATTACTCACTCAGACTGAATTCCATTCTGCAAGATCAAACGTTCTTTCTCTGGATATTGCACTGGGCTTTCGCTAAGGAAAGGAAGGGGATGACAGGGCTGGCCTGGGGTCTGCACATTTAATGCAGTACAGACATAATGGAAGTGAAGCCAGGCAGCAGCAATCATCCCTAGGTGTCATCAGCACGCACAACAAATCAGCCAAATACAGAAGCAACACTGATAGCACAAAGCTTGATGTATCTATACACAGTCTGCCACTTGAAGGCACTAGACTGACCATGTAAAGATAATAAAGAGCTGAAGCCAGAAACCCCACTAAAGGTTTAATTCATCTTTAAATTAACTTTTAGTATGATGCAGACTCTTTGGGGCAGATTCACTAAAGGACAAAGTGGCTAACGCTAGTGACAATTCGCCAGCGTTGCTATCCGCAGGGACATCGCCAATTCACTAACAGGCACATGCGCCAATTCACTAGCGGAAGAGACCGTCGCTAGCATTCGTTGGCACTCGATCACCAGGCAACGTTTCCCTCTGGCGAAAGGTCGTTACTCCGCGAATTCAGTAAAGTGCGGATTTTACTGACCGCTACCTCTTTCGCCAGAGTTGACTTTGCCACCTCAGACCAGACTAAGTGCTAAAAAGCAGCTGGATCTTCCTCAATCTTCTGTCACTTACATCATATCCTGTGTGTCGAAAATGCATTAAAACAAAAACGCTGGCGACTTTTCCCTTTTTGAAGCAGGATTGGCTGCAAAAGTTCTAACAAACTTTTTTTGGGTAACCGGTTTTCTCCAGAAATTTCTTAACATATGAAACATTAATTTTATAGTGGGCTCATGTGTAGGGCATTATATTAACTCTCTTGTCTTTATTAAGGTTCCCTGGTAACTTCAACAGGACAGGAACATTCATCTTTAAACTTAGTCAAAACTGTAAAAAAAATAAAAAATGGAAAGTAATGCAGGGACTAGTCAGATTGCCATTTTTGGAGTCGGGAAGGAATTTTTTCTCCCTCTGAGGCAAATTGGAGAGGCTTCAGATGGTGTTTTTTTTGCCTTCCTCTGGATCAACTGGCAGTTAGGCAGGTTAATATAGAGTTAAAAGGTGTTTGAACATGTGTCTTTTTTCAACCTAACTTACTATGTTACTATGTATGCATGTAATTGAAAAAAGTCTTTATTTCTGGAGAACAATCTGAACTGAAAAAAGTGTTTGGAAGGTGAACTATTAT
Organism: Xenopus laevis; assembly: GCF_017654675.1. Lineage (NCBI taxonomy): Eukaryota > Metazoa > Chordata > Amphibia > Anura > Pipidae > Xenopus > Xenopus laevis. Next base: position 130,993,398 of record NC_054377.1, on the reverse strand, counting down.
TCCTTCTATTCACATGCTCATTAAACTGCTGACTAGTTACTAATATAGCGGTACCCTAACAACCAGGCAGCCTGAGGCCTCGGGGTCCTAGCGCCAAGGTCCGCAGCATGCCGCCCCTAAACTTTCACCGCCCTAGGCCCGGGCATTTCTGGCCTCGCCACAAATCCGGGCCTGCCAACAACAAGATAATCTGAAGGCCTAATGGAGAGATGCCAGACTGCTGGGGAGCAGCTCATTTTAAGGAAAACTACAGGAAAAGTATAAAACATGTCTTGGGGGAAGGAATAACTTTCACATTCCCATTCTTATTTAAGCCTTTGCAGGTCGTCTTATATCTTTTGCCTTTGATTTGCCTGCCTCCGATAAATCTGCTCTCGCTCTGGTATTCGCCAAATAGTGAGATCCCATTCTTTATAGTATCTGCTGACAGATGCTTTTTCTACATTCATGTCTGCAAACTGAGTTTCTGTGTGCGTTTAATCAGACTGTATAAGTACAGCGGCTGATCCATATCTAAATTGCGCACATCAAATAATCCCCTTCCAGTTAGACACAGGGAAACTATTCTTCCAGCTCCTCTATGGAAAATAAAATACTGCCTGTCACTGTATATATTTGTGCCACCCATTCTGCACATCACAGCTCCAGCAATGACACATGGGAGAGGTGCTGAAAACGCGTGACCACACACACACACACACACCTATTCCAATGCTGAAATAAGGGAATAAACCAGTTTGCAAGGGTTTTTTCACCTTTAAATTAACTTTTAGTATGATGCAGAGAGTGCTATTCTGAAACAATCTGCAATTAATTTAAATGTTTTATTATTTGTGGTTTTTGAGTTATTTAGCTTTTTATTCAGCAGCGCTCCAGTTTGCAGTGTCAGCAATCTGGTTGCTAGGGTCCAAATTACCCTAGCAACCATGCATTGATTTGAATAAGAGACTGCAATATGATTAGGAGAGGGTCTGCATAAAAAAGAGGAATACAATGTAGCAATAACAATAATTTTGTAGCCTTACAGAGCATTTGTTTTTGGATGGGGTCAGTGACCCCCATTTGAAAGCTGGAAAGAGTCAGAAGAAGGCAAATAACTTACCTTTTTACCTAATACCTAATAAAAACCTATAATCAATAGAAATTGAAAGTTCCTTAGAATTGGCTATTCTGTAACATATAAAAAGTTAATTCAAAGGCGAACCACCCATTTAAAGTGTTCCAGCTGTCTGTCTGTATGTCTGTCTATATTCTTATAATGGTTGTCACGAATGCTGGAAGCTCAATCTGTGGTTCCGTAATGTCAGAAGAGCCACAGATTCACACTAAATATCTTACTTTAGATAAAAACTCTTTGTGCATTCAAAACTATTGTAATATCTAAACACAGGGATTTTCTGTAGTTTCCGCTGACCCCTCTGAGAGAAATAAAAGCGGTGGTTCACCTTTAAGTTAATTTTTAGTATGTTATAGAACGGTTAATTCTAAGCAGCTTTTTCATTGGCCTTCATTTTATCTTTTGTTTATAGTGTTTGAATTATTTGCCTTCTTCTTCTTGCTTTAAATATGAGTCACCAACCCTATCTGAAAAAAAACAAATGCCCTGTAAGGCTACGAATGTATTGTTATTGTTACTTTTTATTACTTATCTCTCTATTCAGACCTCTCCTGTTCATATCCCAGTCTTTTATTCAAATCGATGCCTGGTTGCTAGGAAAATTTGGACCCTAGTAACCAGATTGCTGAAATTGCAAAGTGACGAGCTGCTGAATAAAAAGTGAAATAACTAAAAAAAAAACTACAAAAATATTAAAACCAACGGCAAATTGTCTCAAAATATCCCTCTCTACATTATACTAAAAGTTAATTCAAAGGTGAACAACCACTTTAATGTTGAGAGAAGAAAAAGCTAACATTGTCCTATTTATCCATTTTTTGCCTTATACATTTTTTGCTTTATTTATCACCCATACATTATTTAGCCTAGAAGTTTAGCCCCAGAGGTACAGACTAGTCAATAATAATTCTTACCTGCTCGTCTGTCAATCAATAGATGGAGTCCCACCCTTGAAGAACTCTTCCAAGCTGAATAAGAATATATGCAGTGAGAGGCCAAATCAGAAAGACCAGAGTCTTCTTCAGCAGATAAAAGTGAGCAGCATGTGGAGCTAGGAGTCTTCAGACAAATTAAAGGGATACTATCATGATTTTTATGGTGTAGTATTTTTATTTCTAAACTACACTGTTTGTACTGCAAATAATTCACTCTACCATATAAAATTTTATTCCTGAACCAATAAGTATATATTTTAGTTGTAATATTGGTGTGTAGGCGCCATCTCAGGTCATTTTGCCTGGTCATGTGCTTTCAGAAAGAGCCAGCACTTGGAACTGCTTTCTGGCAGTTGTTTCTCCTACTCGATGTAACTGAATGTGTCACAGTGGGACCTGGATTTTACTATTGAGTGCTGTTCTTAGATCTACCAGCTGTTATCTTGTGTTAGGGAGCTGCTATATGCTTACCTTCCCATTCTTTTGTTGTTAGGGTGCTGGGGGGAAGGGAGGGGGTGATATCACTCTAATTTGCAGTACAGCAGTAAAGAGTGACAAGTCAACAGGCCTGGATTTGTGGCGAGACCACAAAGGCCCGGGCCTAGGGCAACAAGACTGTAGGGGCGGCATGCCACCCAGCCGCATTCTAAGAAACACTAATGACAAGCGCTCTCATGTGCGCTAGGACCCTGTGGTGCGAAGATGGCGGGTGCTAGGAACCTGCGACACGAGTGTGGTAGGTGCTACAACCCTGCGGCCTTGGGGCGCTCAAGGCAGAAATCCAGGCCTGCAAGTGCATGATTGGGGCTCCTGGAAAACTGACAATATGTCTAGCCCCATGTGAGATTTCAAATTTAAATATAAAAAAATCAGTTTACTCTTTTGAGAAATGGATTTCAGTGCAGAATTCTGCTGGAGCAGCATTATTAACTGATGTGTTTTGAAAAAAACATGTTTTCCCATGACAGGATCCCTTTAAGGAACAACTTGTTTGTGCAAATGATATAAAACCTATTCAACTAAAATGTTTTTTTAAAAGTTCTCCGTTATAGCAAAAAATTTGTTTGTGTATGAGTGCAGTTAATGCTGAACGAGTGCTTGCGCTAAGTTCTGATGATCTCTGTGGCTGCATATAAATCAGTAATCAGTTTAGACATTGACTTGGATTCCACTCTGATCCTGAAATCAGGCCAAACGCTCCCTGTGGAATCTGAGGTAATTAGGAAATGGTATTTGCCATGAACTTTCTATGCCTTATTTATGATTTCTGTAGCAGATGTTCCCAGCATTATCTGCACTGTACTGCAATCGATATATATTCTTGTGCGCTGTATCAAGAGCTTCAAGTGGTTCAACAAGACTGGGTTGTGAAACTACATATGAACCACAAATAGAAGATTCTATGAGCACCAGAAACTCCTTTACGAGTCAAATGGAGGCAAAACTATCCTGTTGGGTTTAATTAAAGGCATGTAAAGTCTAAAATAGAATAAGGCTAGAAATGCTGTATTTTGTATACTAAATATAAACATGAACTTACTGCACCACAAGCCTAATCAAACAAATAATTTATGCTTTCAAAGTTGGCTACAGGAGGTCACCATCTTGTAACTTTGTTAAACATCTTTGCAAGACTAAGACTGTGCACATGCTCAGTGTGGTCTGGGCTGCTTAGGGATCACCATAAACAAAGCTGCTTGAGTTCTGCATGGCTGGGAAGTAAGGCGGGGGCTCCCCCTGCTGTTCATAAGTATGATTGTTTCCCTGCTCAGCAGTTAGGGACCATCTGACAATGTGCACAGTCTTAAGGTGGCCATACACGGATAGATCCGCTCGTTTGGCGATGTCGCCAAACGAGTGGATCTCCCTCCGATATGCCCACCTTGAGGTGGGCAATATCGGGCTGATCCGATCGTGGGCCCTAGGGCCCAACGATCGGATCCTAGCGTTCGCCAAACGGGCGGTCGGATCGCGGGACCGCATCAACGAACAGATGCGGCCGCGATCCGACGGGATTTTTAATCCCATCCGATCGAGATCTGGCCGACTTTCGGCCAGATCTCGATCGGGGAAGCCCGTCGGGGGCCCCCATACACGGGCCAATAAGCTGCTGACTCGGTCTGTCGGCAGCTTTTATCGGCCCGTGTATGGCCACCTTACGTCTTGCAAAGATGTTTAACAAAGTTACAAGATGGTGACCCCCTGTAGCCAACTTTGAAAGCATAAATTATTTGTTTGATTAGGCTTGTGGTGCAGTAAGTTCATGTTTATATTTAGTATACAAAATGCAGCATTTCTAGCCTTATTCTAATTTAGACATGCCCTTTAAGCACTTGTTTTATACAGGGCCAGGAAGAAAGATATGGGGGAAGACTGGACATTACACAAATCTGGAGCCAGTTAGAGACAGTTTCTAAAGTGTGAAAATACAAAAGTTAGGCATTTTAGGCCACACCCCTGATGTGCCCCAACTATATAGAGCTAGCCAAGAGTTCAAAATCCACCCATTCCCAGGGTGCCATGTGGGAGTCTATGATTGAGGACTCTCTTGCTTCTGAAGTGGACTGATAAATAGTTTCCCAATTTATTTTGCAATCCCCTAAAGTTTGGCCACAAAAGGGCCCCATAGTTTATAGAGGGGGTAATACTCCTCTTCCTGGGTCAAAGCTCTCCCTAGTTTAGCCACAAGTTGGCAGTATAATCAGGGTCCATTTTGCTAGTCCCCTTACCTAAGCAGGCAGGAAGGGTGCAGTGGAATCTACACAGATCAGGTCCAGAAAGGATAGGCTATGCACATTAATAGATCACTCTAGGAGTGATATATAGTTAGGGCTATTTAGCTGAGCAGCACAGGCTCCACCAAGGAGTGTTGAGTGGGACTAGGATCCCAGGTACTAACTGCCCAGTAGTAGGGACTATAGACGGAAAAATTTGATCGTACTTATCTCCGTTTCATTCGATTTTTGGGGCGTGTGTGGAGTGTCCCGACATTTTTCGTGAGATGGAAACTGCTGTGAGTAAACCCTGTGAATGTTCAATAAACACTTTCTGTTTTGTCGTTTGCAAGAACCTTTTGGCGTCCAATTCTATTACTTATTCACACAGCAAAAGTAAAGTGTATTCGCACAACACCATTCCTTTACCCTTTCATGTAGCAAAGGCCCATCCTGTGGAGAGAGGGTCAAATGTAAATGGTGCCCTGCCTGTTTCCTAGCTGGAGAAGGTCTAACCTAGCCTAGGTGTTACATTTATTCTTTTATAATCTAGTAATGGGAGCCTGTGCTGAAAGCACCGTGCTGATTAGAATTCCATGGAGCGCTAATAAATACATAATTGATGCAACCACCCTCATATATGAATCTATACCATACTGTGGGGATTTAATATATATGGAAGTGGTTTTTGGTTTCAAAGACATTATTTCTACCTCATTACGCATATATGAATATATTCTGATATTTGACAGTTTCTTTGTTACTGTGTTACAGGTGTAGTTGTGCTGTGGTGTTTTGTTGGATAGCAGTTTGGGACAGAACATTCTTTCATTTGGTTTGGCAAGGAAGCTGTTAGATTGTAGAGCTGCCAGAGTACATTGATCTTGGTTCTGCTACGTTTTATTCCCTATGATGACTTAGTGCCGTTGGCTTGATGAATATTGTTAGAAGCCGACAACCGTAGAGCTGGGGGAACTCTAATATCTATCAGTGATACAGAGGCATGAATTAGTGCTAATGGTGTGCGGTGGATTGCTGAGCTTTCCCTGGCTGGCTCTTTCCAGCGGTCTTATTTGGTACAGATTAACAGAACATTAAACGTATCCCAGGAGGTGCCCAAAATATTTGTTTCATGCAGGGTGCCCCTTGGAAAAGATAGTTAAACAGGATTGCTTTTTGGTGGGTTTAGTCAACACATGCGGATGTGTACGGGGTTAAGTGCTCAATTAAAACAATACTATTTGCTTTTTCTGTTTTTTCCCGTACAGGGTTTGGATCTGTTATCCGGAAACCCATTATCCAGAAAGCTCCAAATTATGAGAAGGCCATCTCCCATAGACTCAATTATAAATAAATAATTCTAATTCTTAAGAAATGATTTCCCTTTTCTCTGTAATAATAAACAGTACTTTGTACTTGATCCAAGCTAAAATATAATTAATGTTTATTGAAGGCAAAGCAATCCTATTGGGTAAATTTAATGTTTAAATGATTTTTAGCAGACTTAAGGTATGGGAAATAACTCCCAAATTATGAGAAAACCCCTTATCCAGAAAACTGTATGCTGTGAGCATTCTGGATAACAGGTTTCATACCTGTATGACAACTCTATTATCACAGTACAGAGACCATGACAGAAGGCAATCATAAAAGTCACAATTGGTCATTTAAGACCACAAGTGCAGAGTGGAAAGTGCAATTAAGGGTGGTGGCAGATGAGGCTCTTCTTCGGGCAAATGCCTTCCCGCTGGCTTGAATGTAAATTGCAGGCGGGATGGCACTCGGATCGCTTTCAGCTTACCGAAGTCACCCGAGTTTCCTCGTCAGGCAACTTCGGGGCGGCTTCAGAAAACGAATCGTTCCGAGTGCCATCCTGCCGACGATTTACATTAAAGCCGGCGGGAAGGCATTTAGGGGAGATTAGTTGCCTGAAGAAGAGGCGATTTGTCACTGGGCGACTAATCTCTCCCAGTAGCCTTGTCTGCCACCGCCCTTAGGATTAGTGATTAGCGAATAAATTCGCCTGGCACGAAATTGCGGCGAATTCCTGCCTTTCGTCGCTGGCGTCAATTTCAGATTTTCACAATTTTTTTGTGAAAACGTTCGAATTGCTAGTTTTTTTTTTTTCGTTTCGCGAATTTTGCAGGAAATTCACAAAGAGATTCGCCCATCACTACTTAGGATGCAATAGCCAAGTTTTTTACACTCACAATTCCAGGTTCATTGTGGTCACCAGGGGGAGTCGTACCGGACAAAAAAACATGCACAGTAGCCCACTTCAGACATTTATAGTGCAGAATCACCACAGGAATTAATTACAAAATTGTGAAATATTAACATCCAACCACAAGGCAGTGTCTTTCCCCAGTCTGCATAGTTCCTGTCAGCCACTCCCTCCTGACATGTTTCACACCACTGGGAGCTTCATCAGAGGAGGTGTGGCTGTTACAGATCACATTCCTTATATACCTGCGCAATTACTTTATACATGTTTCAAGGTTTGTTGATCTACTTGTTATATTCTATCCATATTACAGGGCAACACTCAATACTCCAACCATTCCTTTCAGAGACCTGGATAAATTAATTTCCTTTCTGTAATAATACATATTCAATAAAAAAATACATATCCAAGAGTTTGCTATTATACTCAGTTTCGGACTGGCCCACCAGAATACTTTATAATTTTTTGGTGGGCCCCTGGTGTCCCAGTTTGACACTGATTATACTCTTCATAATCACTACATATCGATACCTGACACCATTGAGTGTGCTTGCAGTTTGACTCAAATCAGATGCGATTCTGATGAAAATGATCTGTGTCTGGTTGGGTGGCACTTCCAGTGGGTCAGGCCGCCAGAATAATATGTTTGACACAAATCTGCTCCATCTATTGACAGAGACTACTCTGGGGACCTGTCAAGGCCTAACAGCACTTACGATGTTGAAGTTGGGACCAAGGAGGACGCTGCAATGCAGACAGGCAAATAGTCAGAGGCAGGCAGCTGTAATAAATATACCTTTCCCTGGTGTTTTAGTGGGGTGGCGGGGGGCGCCTGATGTGCCGATCGCAGGGACGCCTGCAACTTTGACACGTTCATGCACACTGTTCCTTTACACAGACGCTTCCTGGTTTGATGCACTTTTTTGCGCGAAATTTAATAATTTAAAGGGCTCTATGTGTTGAAATCATTGCCTAAAGGTCTATTCATATAGTTCCTGGGTGCGAGTCTTGTATTTCTGACTTGGACTATGCTTCTACTCTTTGTTCCTGTTTGTACATACAGTTCCCTTGCTCGCCCAGAACTCTCTCCCTTGTCCTCCCGCATTTAGACCTTGCGGCATCTGAGTAGCAGAGGGCTCCACCCGAAGTCAAAGGCGGCTGCTACAGGCAGAAGAGCAGGCTTAGACCAGAACCTTGGAGCTAGTTCTGGGTTTGGGATTCCATACGTTACAGCAGCAATCAGAATTGTTCAAATCAAAGCAGAAGGATCAAGAACCAAGGGTCAGTCAGTACAATAATTATAATACACCCAGGAACTCACTCAGGAAGAACTATATTTGGGCATTGAATAAAGGTCTTTTTTTTCATATTTTCATGCCAAACAACGTTGTGATGACATCATGCAGCAGCACATCATGTCACTGGTTTGTGTGCTGCCATCTTGTATTTGGCGTGAAAAGAAGCACCTCGGAGTGTTCCTAACAAGGCCTTGGATCTACTTCCATCTTTGTAGACGGCAGTACCTCCTGCATCAATAGATAAACTGGTGCCCGATTAAGATCAGGAGACAGGCAGCAGCACTAAACACATCAATAAGAAAGAGCAAATATGTGAATGGGATTTTTTCATGCAACTTTAGTGGTCTTGTAACCCCACTTTTGATTGTAAATGACCCCCTGTGATATGTTATATGACACCACATTCGGCTATGGCACATGCCAGGCATCAGGAAGATTTGTTCTAGGAATACACAAGTTTAGTGATATGCTGAAAGACTGGAGCCAACAAATTGAGAAAGAAACTTCTGCTTAGAATCATCAACTTGTTGTCCTCTAGCTGACGTTTATCTACTGCACCTGCAGTTCAACCTAGTTCAAAATACCTGACATATTTGCGGGAAAACTGCCAGTTTTAATAAAACATAATCTGGACATTTTTTCAAGGAGAGAGGCCACGTGCTCATTGCACTTGCCCTGTCTAAGATCCCCATAGAAGCGACGATTCTTCTTGCCGAACGACCGATTTTAGGGAAGTCCGACCAATACTTCGAAATTATCGTGCGGTTAGTGGGATTCGAACAGCCGTACATCTTACGATTTTTCGGCCGACATCTGTTAGGAAATTGAGCTGAGCAAACTAGCTCTCTGTTGCTGAAACAAGCCCGTGGTAGTGATGCTGATAAGCTCAGAAACACTAGGGAATGGATCCCAGACAGGGTAGGAGAGAGCTGTAGTGAGCACTTTGGCAAATGTCAGCTCTTCCTCTGATGCCCAAACTAGTAATTGCTCTGTTCTCAAGTAATTGCTGTGGCTTCAGAGTACACAAGCCGAGCTCGGGGCATAAATAATGGAACACTTCTGTATTAGTGTTTCTCTTTGATACATAAATATCCATCCTACTTTGAAACCTAAGCAGCCATCTCTTATGTTTTGTCTAATCTCAGGCTAAAGCACAGTCTTAAATGTGTTTGAATATCCCTTTGCCAAAAAAAAATCAAAGATTTTGTACATTACGTTCAGCATTTTCATTTCGCTCCAGAGTCCGACCCCTGGGAGGACTAAAACGTTGGTGTTTATTGCATTCCTTGGATAGCATAAAAAATTGTAATCTGGGAAAACCTTTCTGGTGCTTATCTGGTGTCAGTGGAAGTATTTGCATAATAAATATTCTGCCTTTGTACTTTCCATGTCTGACGGGTAGCAGATGAGCCGCCCGAGCTATCTGAGCTCTGATCAAAATCTTCTATATATCAGGGAGAAATAAAGTCAAAACACAGAATAAATCTGAATTAAAAAGAAAATGATGCCACTTGCATTCTCTTTTACAAAGCACTGGTATTAGGACAGGGCAGATCTGGCATTTTTCCCTGACCCCTATTCCCGTGCCCAGAAATTGTCCTAAAAATTATATTTTATAGCTACCTTAACATCACGTTTGTTCTGTTGTTTTAGGTATTAAAGTTAAAGTATACCTCCTAGATTCCCACCAACACCCAAAGATCCGGTAAGTTGTAGCCGGCGCTACTAACTGCGCTGAAAACAGTTTATCCTACTATGTAAATGTTTATCGTTCTGGGCTGAATATATACGATTTTAGCTGCCAACTCTCCCTCTTAGTGGCTTTCACAGTACAGCAGATGGTGGCTGTGTGTTCCTGTGTCACTGCCAAACTAAGTTACTGTCTTAATAAATCTCTCTAGTGTCCTTCTGGATACTCACAGCTATTTGAGGGGACAGTGCTGTCTGTATGGTTCTCAGTAGGAGGAAAGTAATTAGAAACATAATAGTTGTAGACCCTGCACTAGGAGTGTTGAGGGCCTAGGTGTGGCCAAGACTGATGCAGTAGATAGATAGCGATAGAGTAGAAAAGATTCTCCTATGTTTTGGAGGTGTGTCTTCTGATTGCGCCATTGAAAGAAACTTCAAAAGGAAAACTGTTTTCCAAAGCCTACTCATAAATTGCCTATCCAACATAAAATAATTTTTCTCCTGAGCTTGGCAAAATACTTGGCTTATTGATAATGTGAGCACTTGTTTTATCAGTAATCTTGATCTGTCTGCGGGAATATGCAAGATAAGCATTCACCCCAAATCTCACCCTAATTAAACAACACTTGAGATCTTGTCCTGGCTATACATTATAATGTCTACATTGGGCCCTGTGCCCTTAGAGGAAACTAGGATAAAATGGCAAAGAGATATTGCTGAGCTAGATGAGGAGATGGCCAGTGCCCCTCTGAAGTGGTCCCAGAGCTATCCACCTCTATGAGGAATAAATACATATTTATATATATATAAAAATATATATACAAATACGTTTATTTAACCTCCTACAGTTTAGCAAAAATCTATGACAATGTGTCTGATCAATGCCCTAAATGCAGAGACAAAGTAGTCTCTCTGTTTCATGTGTTTTGGACATGTCTGGAAATACAAAGGTTTGGAGCAACATTCTCCGGAACATGAATGAGAAGCTTGTTTTCCCAAATATCTGCTCTCTAGAGCTCTATCTGTTGGGTTTAACAGGGGACTTACAGCTCCGGTCCTATTCCAGAATGTTGCCGTTATTATACTATGCAAATAGCTGTTCTAATGTGTTGGAAATCCTTTGACCCACCTCCTCTACAAAAAATCCCTCCCATGTCAGAATCTCACTTATCTAGCGAGAGGTTGCCTGGAGAAATTTGATGCTATATGGAGACCTGGTGGGATCTGCAAAATATTTGACAGTACTTGAGTCCTACCTTGCCACAATATAATTTTTACCCTTGTCTCATCCTCATTTCTTCCCTCCCTCCTGTGTTTTCTTTCTTTTCTTCTCCTTTCTTCCTTGTCATTGTAAATTCTTTTGTTTGAATAATTGAAAAATAAAACCTTATTTTACCCTAACTGGCCTTTGGACTTGCACCCCTTGCATATACTGCTTTGGGCCAGGCCCGGACTGGCAATCTGTGGGTTCTGGCAAATGCTAGAGGGGCTGCTATAAGTTCCCATAGAAAATCAGTAAAGTGGGCTGGTGGGAGCTGTTTGGGCCTCTTTTTGGGCTGATTGGGCCTCTGTGTACCTGAAATGCTAGGGCCTATTTTAATTCTCAGTCCGGACCTGCTTTGGGCCCTTATAGGGAAGATAATCCCATAGTAGGGGAACAATTAAGTTTGACTCAAATAGACCACGGTTGAATTCCCATGCCAGCTCTTTAGCATCGGCCAAGAAGCTTATAATGTATTTGCTGTTTTTTTGGAACCAGGCAATGTTTTGCTGGTAGCAATAGAAAGTACAATAGGCATTTATCTATAAAGGAAGCAGGACCAATATAATATAAACATATACTATTCTTATGTTGAGGATTCAGAGGCAAATAGAACTGCAGCCATGTGTACTTGAGGCACATAAAACTGCATGTGAGTCTTATATTTTCATATACTGTAAAAAGTTTATTTAAGTTTTCTGTAATTTTAAGAGCCACGGAGCTTTACTGGATCTTTAGCACTTTTATTTTCAGATATGTACAGAGCAGTAGGAATAATATTTCAGGCAGGGACACAGTTAAAGCAAACAAGCTGTAAAGGAATTGTTTCACCATTGTGTCCAATGCAGCGTGTTTAACAAGAGGGGGAGGAAAGCACAGTACATGATGAATAGGTGATCAATTCCAGCAATTGCCAGCACACAGGATAACAGATACAAGCCGTGAAAGACAGCAATCTGTCAGTCTACTAACAGTACATATAACTAATAGCTTTAGAGCAAGACTGCCTCTCTAAGCACGGAGCTGAATCATACCCTTCAGAATCATTGCAAGGTCTGTATATATCACTATAAATACACAGATATAAGCCAAATAATGCAAACGTTAAATAATAAAAGTTTTTTTTTTATTGTCCTGATACCCATGCCCATGCACCGGCTACACAGTTAGATGGTGAGGAGGGAGGGGGAATGTTGGGAGTACAGTGACCTCTAGGAAGTGCAGAATGGAATGTGAAAGTAATTGTCTCTATGGCTAAGGCATAGAGGAGGGACTTGCAATATAGGATTGACAGCTGAGATATTTAAACAAGTTTAAACAGGGATGGATGTTTTAATAAAAAAAAAAGTTTTGGGTTTCATGTTTAATATAAAGAGGACTTTTTTTCCCGTAATTTGGATCTTCATACCTTAAAGCTGGCCATAGATACAAAGATCCAATCAGTCGAATCCTCGAACGATCGCACTTCCCCATCTCCTGACCTGCCACTAACCAGATCAAATAAAGTAGAAAAAGAACAGATCAGCCCATGCAGTGCCGTAACTTTGGATGCCAGGGCCCCCCTGCAAAAAAATTCTCAGGGCCCCCTCTGCACAAAATAGTGGGAGAATTTCATGTATAATATCCCCAGAAGTCATGGAAGGATGGCACAGTCAAAATTTCATATATAAATACCCCAGAACTACAGAAGGATGCTAAAGTGTCAATTTCACATATCTCTCTGTGCAAACTTGAGCAAACTTAAGGGCTATTACTGCAGAAGTGAGATCATGCCCACTTTGAATATACATTTATAGTAAGGCATTTATTTTAGATCTTTCTCTAAACCTCTTCCTATAAATCTCATTGTTCTGAAAAAAAGCCACGGATGCAATTTCATTTATAATGCCCACAAAACACTTAGCAGAATGAATGCAGTGGCAATTTCATGTAAAATACCCCCAGAATTCAGATAAAGATAGCACGGTAGCAATTCTATGTATAAATACCCCAGAACTCATAGCAGGATGGCACAGGGATTATTTCATGTATAAATACCCCAGAACTCATAGTAGGATGGCACAGGAATTATTTCATTTATAAATACCCCAGAACTCATAGTAGGATGGCACATGGATTATTTCATGTATCAATACCCCCAGAATTCAAGCAGGATAACACAAAGTTAGTTTGATGGTTTGTGCACGTTTGATCATTCTATTTAGCTGATACAGATAAAAAAAATAGTCTGCCTCTTTATCAGCATGTTGGAATGTGTGGGATTAATGGGCACTTCTGTTCTATCCTGATGTAGTGGAAAGCTTGTGATGTTTCTAATTGTATTCAGTATGGAACATAAATCAAAAACATGTGGCAGATTTTAGGTTAATATGTGCTGAGGAAAAACAAAAACAAAGCCCTCGCTGAACTAGAACTCCCCAAACCTGCCCCCCCCCCAACAGTCCAGATTGTGGCTGGTACCTGTGCAGCAATAAAAAGTGTCAGCGATCCCTCTCCCCAGCTCCCTTCCCCTGTCTACAGCCTTAACCTCCCATCAACTATATGCCTACAGTAGCTCTTCCCAGGGCCTCACATGCTGACCTGATGAATTACGATGCAGAGCAGCAGGCAGTTATCTCTCTCCATGAGACGAGTCACGTGGCTGTGAGGAGCCGTGACATCTCCAACTTTATTCAGCGCACAGTCCAGCCAGCACCGATTCTGGGGCTGCTGCCGCCTGAGGCAGCAGCCCAGATGCCGCCCCCCTCCTCTCCCGCTAAAAATTAGCGTTGGAACGGGTTTCAGGGGGCAGTATCGCTAGTGCATTGAGCGCAATAGCGCTCTTTGCACTAGCGGAGCTGAAAAGTTACAAGAGGCGGCTTTTTTTTTTTTTTAAATCATTTAACCTGTCTGATCGACCAAACGACCGATCTCCACCAGACGAAAAATGTCGGGACTCTCCACACACGGTCTGAAAATCGTACGAATCGAGGATTCCTATGATCGTCTATGGCCAGCTTTAGTCTACTAGAAATCATTTAAACATTAAATAAAGCTAATAGGATTGTTTTGTTTCCAATAAGGATTAATTACATCTTAGTTGGGATCAAGTACAAGCTACTGTTTTATTATTACAGAGAACGGAAATAATTTGGATAAAATTGAGTCTATGGGAGATGGCCTTCCTGTAATTTGGAGCTTTCTGGATAATGGGTTGCTGGATAATGGATCCCACACCTGTATTATACAAATCTATGTTTCTTAGCATATCTTCGATGTCACTTTATACCCATAATCCATTTAGCATACCCAAAATTTGATATGGCTTCTTCTCAAGCAAAGTCTTTACATTTTTTGAAGGGACACAGACTTTCTAATGAAACTGTCCCCCTTCTAATAATGCATCAGCGGCTCCTGCTTCTTTTCTATCCCAGCCTCCAGCCCTGGTATACAAATCGAAATATACTTGTTGCCCTAACAGACATTACGTTAACCTGAAGTCCTTAATATGAATGCTGAAGTTTTTCATCAGGTTCCTACTCTGAATATTTATTTATTAAAGGGGAACTATCGCAAAAATGAAAATTGAATATACGCTTCCTCACACTGAAATAAACTTTCTAAATACAATCAATTAAAAATTCTGAATTGTTTCTGAAATAATCAAGTTTATATTTATTATTCCTCTCTCAGCATTTTATTTTATAGGGGGGCTTCATTTCCTAGCAGATGAATTAGAGCTCACTCAATTAACTGATTCCAGTACAAACAAAATCTAACAAAATAACTGCCTTTTGCGCAAATTCTGCATGTAGAGAGACATTTTGTCTGGTGTTTTAATAGAGTGAGCTCTAATACATCTTCTAGGCAAAAGGAGCCCCCTAATATTGCACATTAGATGATTCACCTAGGCACAACATCATCATGATTTACAAATGCCTCCAAAAAACAAACTTGTACTTTATCTGTTCATGGAACACCAATCTTGTATTAAAACTTCTCTGCAGTTCTAGGTGCAGTCAGCTCCAACAGCTAAATTATAAAATCCCCTGCAAAGCTTCAGCGCTTATTCCCCAGACCTCCGATACATGCTGGAGATCTCTAGAGGCAAAGGGCACCATGCTACGAATTTTTTGGGAATGCCCTCTAATAAAGACATATTGAGATCAAATAATTACTCTGTCTGAAGAAATTCTAAACTGTAAGTTAGATAGACACCCGGCATACTACTTGTTATTCCATGTGGAGAAACCTATCTCAACTTTCAAAAACTCCTTAGAACCATATCTATTTAATGCAGCAAAATATCTCATTCCTTTACACTGGAAATCCAGACAAGTACCAACATAAAAGACTGGTTTGCAAAGATGGAGGAGCTCTATGTTTTCGAGGAACTCTCAGGGGGTACAGAAGAACAAAACACAATTTTTACTGCCATTTGTTGGAGATGCTTAGCATTTAAAGAAATAGATCGGTGTAAATCGTTCTTATAAATCTCCTGTCTTTCCCCCCTCAAGAAAACAGAGGGGCTTTTTCCCACTTCATTTCTCTCTCCTTCCTTCCTTTCTCTCTTTCTTTCTTTCTTTCTTTCTTTCTTTCTTTCTTTCTTTCTTTCTTTCTTTCTTTCTTTCCCTCTTTCTTTCTTTTGCCCTGTCCTCCCCCGTCCTATTCCCCCCACCCAAGCCAAAAAATATAATACAAAACTCCCCAACTCCTGCATGAAGACAGAATGAAGAGAAACAGATGCTGAGAGGTTAATAGTGAATATAAACTTGATTATTTCATAAACAGTACAGAATTTTGAATTGATTGTATTCAGAAAAGTCTCAGTTTTCAGTATGCTGAAGCCAATATTAAATTTAAATTTTCGTGATTGTTTACCTTTAATAAAAAAACACTAGATTTAATCGGATTGTGAAAAAACTCGCACAAATTTTTTGGAATAACGTTTAGCATGGTAACTGTTATCCTATAAAATTCAGTAAATATAATAAAAATGAGAAATAAAATATGCCAATGGAGTTGTCGTGCAGCTGGCTTCTGTAAATAGACTAAGGCTTCTTTATAGCTGGTATAAAGAGCTCCAGCTTTATCCCTTAGTTGAACCTCTCTACATTCATCATTACAAACTGCAAACCCATTAGTGTTTCAACCTACTATGAAAGTCCTTTCCAAGCCCCGTATCCACGAGTCAATCAACATTTGCAAGAGAACAACTCAGAGGGTAAAGCTGAATATCTGTTAGATTCACAGGCTGCCTGGTTTCAGAATGTGGGTTTATTCCAGTATCCATTCAGTTTCTGTTGAACCAAAGCTGCTACTGCTTTAAACTTGTATGCTAATTGCAATGGTGACCTCCCTTCCTTGATACATGAACTGAGCACAGACATGTTGAATCAAATATAAAACCCAAGAATACGACTGGTCTTGGAATGCAGTGAAAAGATCTGGTGGTATCGATTTTTAATATGTAATGTTAGATAAGTGAGAGGTGCAGAGAGGTGACCCACCAAATGCAAAACATATACCTGTAAACTCTGCTAATCCTGCTCAGGTTGCATATCCTACTGTAATATAAAAATGGGTTCAAGGGGGATATCAGATGACTGTAAGGAGAACGTTAACTTACAAAGATGGCTAGAATCTCAGCCATAAAGTGGGACTGAATTGTTGCTTGCTGGGAGAAAAGTGTAACCATTGCATTAAATGATTTTTCTTTTAATCATGTAATTTTCTGCTTTACTAAACATTATTCCTTGGTTTCAGGAAAAGCCTATGGAAGCTTTGGTTTTCATTGTTTTTTATTCTTATAATGCATCCTGAATCCAATTGCCCTATAAAAATGTAACAGAGGGAGCCTTGGACGGTAGGCAGATGTCTCAGTGTCTGAAATGGACATGACTGACTTTGAAGACAGCCGTACACTCTGGTATATGACCTATTGGTCATTAGGCTGAATAGGGGGGATACTATATGAGTAGCTGTACATGTGTATGGCCACCTTCCTATTATTCTAGTTCATTTTCCTTACCTTTGTGGCATGGTGCATGAGCAGATGAAATTTTAAACATGTTTGATCTTTGCAAAAGAACCCATTGCTTTCAGGATCAGACTGGAGCTCTCTGGGCCCACACCGGCACTCCCCCCCCCTCCAGTGCCGCAATGGTTCTGCTGGGATGGACAGGCTACAGGACTAGTCTGGGGGCCAATCCTGGTGGGCCAATCTGACACCTGATCACTTCATATATACTCCTTTATACTGCTGCACTATTATTGCTAATGTAGGAGGGAAACGTTTTTACAAACCTAGCAATGTAATTAGCGAGCTAGGTTTGGGTCCTAATTACAGTTGCGAGGGGGGGGTATGTCCCTTAGAGTGTAAGGTTTTCCCTAGGTTATAAAAAGGGAAGCACAAATGTGCTCAGCCTCTTTGGTCCTCAACATGCTCTAGGAGGTGGTGTGATGCTATATAGGGCCTGGAACGGAGAAAGGTTCCAGTATAGGAGAAGTAAGTGTAAGGGCAATTTTGTTTTAGTCACTTTACGAGTGAAAGACAGGGTTAGTTGGAGAAGTCAAAAGCTCCAACAAGGAGACAAGGAGGGTTAGCACCCTGCAGTGACAAGGCCACCAGGTTAGGGACTTAAACAGTAAGGCTCAGGGATAGAGAGATCCTTGGAGTATGGGATTACTGTGAGATTTGCATTGAAGGGAGATTGTGAACCAAAGCAGGCTTTACTACCTCTGGGAAGGGGGATCTGTGAACACTAAAACTGAAAGTTTGTGAGTTTTCACTTGATGATTATTGTTAGAAGCATTTACTGATTGCTATTGTAACATCATGTTGGCATTCACAGTTTTCAAAAGTGTAATATATATATATATA
Organism: Xenopus laevis; assembly: GCF_017654675.1. NCBI lineage: Eukaryota > Metazoa > Chordata > Amphibia > Anura > Pipidae > Xenopus > Xenopus laevis. The sequence continues at coordinate 130,975,298 of NC_054377.1, read as the reverse complement.
TATATATATATATATATATATATATATATATATATAAAAGCTCCTCTGTTTTTAAAAAAAAACACTGGTGCTAAGTTATTTGAACTTATGTTGAAGATACAGCATGGTTAATCCTTTCTCCATAAGTGTCCATCTGAGTGCTAAGAGTCGGTGTAACACGTGTCTACTGGGAGTTGCTACTGGCCTAAAGCCAACCTGGGTAAGATTCACTACAACACAAGGTACTAGTGAGCAGCCCAGTTCCTTATACCTGTTACACTTATATTCTCACTCACACCTACAGCAGGAGAACAAAACAAGCAACAGAAATCACAGCAAACAGAATCTAACATTTCTTAAAATGTACAAGGCAAATTCTAGAGAGTCAGGGTTGGACTGGGGTGTCTGGAGCCCACTGGGACTTTGACTTCAAGGGCCTTTGTACCAGTGTCCAATGATCTGCTTGTATATTTCTCTTTCTATATGAAAAAATGGGCCATATTTAATTTAAAGAGAAAAAGTTATTCCATGATTTATCAAGTGAAAAGTCATAGAGAAGATTTAATTCAAGGAGAAAAAGACTTTTCTCCTAATTCAGTTCTAGTTTTTTTCCATAGACTTCAATGGAGTTTTTCGTGTAATAAACCTTTTTCTCACTGAATTGAATCTGTTCCAATGCCTAAATAAGCCAAAAATCACTCATAAAAAGCTCAGTGTTCTCTCCAGGCAGAGGGGCAACTCAGTTAGAAAAGATTAGAAGCTCTTGGGTTTAAATAGGCAGAGGGACAGATTCCTTTTAAATATGGAAAGTGTCACTATCCCTTTAAAGCTGTGTTGTTGCTGCATAGGAGGTTCTACAAAATATTGTATGGGAACTGAATACACATCCCAACAACAAATTTCAGTTCTTTACATTTCTTACGCTTTTTCTAACATAAAAACTTCACATTAAAAGAACACTTATTCTGAATTCCAGTGCTATGAAATAAAGATATCACTATAAACACATTTTCAGCCTAAAACTTGGTTATCTAATGAGAGAACTGTCTGAACACTTTCCCAAGGGACTGTACACAGCATATAATAAAATCACCAGTTGCAGCAATGACTAAGAAATTACGGTTGTTCAAAATAAAAACGCTTTGGTGCCCTATAGCGCTTACAATCTAATTAAGGTTTGGAAGTTTTCCAGCCAAGTTCAGGCAACTCTGAAGCATTTTTTTTTTTTTCAAAATAAAATGAAATTATAAGGTTGCAAAGATTTCAGAGGAGGATATTTAGGGGTGATTTATAACATCCTATGCAATGTACAAAATGCAAAAAAGAGAGCAAACTATTTTGGTGCACCTACGTTTGAACATAGAACCTAGAACTAAGGGGCAAATTCACTAAAGGACGAATCGCCTAACGCTAGCGTAGCGCATTTTCGTTAATTCGCCGATTCACTAACAGACACTGGTGTAAATTCGCTAGTGTTGCTTCGCACCCTTACGCCTGGCGAATTTGCGCAATGGACGTAACTACGCAAATTCACTGACGCGCGCATTTTTCTGAACGCTACCTTTTACACTAGACTTCCTTCTCCACCTCAGACCAGGCGAAGTGCAATAGAGTAGATAGGGATTGCTTCAAAAAAAGTTGACATTTTTTCAAAGTCCCAAAAAACGCTGGCGTTTTTTCTTTTTTTATGGGTGATAGGCTGAAAAAGATCGAAATTATATTTGGGGCTCCCCTCCTTCCCCCCTACATTTCCTAACTCATGGCACCTTAACTATACAGTGGGCACATGTGTAGGGCAAAATAAAAATTTTATTTGATGTTTTGAAGGTTTTCCAGGCTTGTGTAGTGCTGCGACGTATACTTCCATTGTAAATTCAATTTGACGCCGTATGCAAATTAAGCATCGCTATCGTAACTTCGCTGTGCCTGGTGAATTAACGCTAGTGCAACTTCGCAACCTTTCTTTTCCCCTGAGCGCAACTTCGGATTTTAGTGAATTTGCGTAGCGCTGGCGAAAATTCGCCTGGCGAAGTGCGGCGAAGCGGACGCTGGCGCAACTAAGAAACTGTTTTAATGAGGAGCAGGTAGTGGAATCATGTAGATGACCCCCTCCTGTCCCATAACTTGGGCATCATTCAAATGAATGAGCATTCTTGCGCCCTTGTGCTCTTGCACTTCTGCCTAAAGGAAACGTAAAGGTCCCCTTTCATCAGGGTCAGTGACAATAAAAAGGACTTGGAGATACGGGTATAGAATCCGTTATCTGGAAACCGATTATCCAGAAAGCAAAAATATCAGAAGGCTATCTCCTATATACTCAGTTTTAAAGAAATAATGTACATTTTTGAAAGATTTCCTTTTTCTTTTTAATAATAAAACACTTCCTTGAACTTGATCACAACTAAATTAATACTTATTGATGACAAAACAATCCTATTGGGCTTATTCAATGTTTAAATAATTTATTAGAAGACTTAAGGTATGAAGATCCAAATTACAGAAAGAAAATCCCAGGTCCTAAGCATTCTGGATAACAGGTCACATACTTGTATATCAGTAGCAACAGGGAGGCACATTCTCGATGTAACCGCTTAAACATCTGTCTAATGTAGAGATTCTTATGGGTCTCCATGCTGTTTATGGGGGGGGTCACAATTAGGGGGTTATTTATCAAATTCGGAATTTATCTCAATATTTTCTGCTACCAACTTCAATCAAATACACTTGGGATTTTTGCGCTTATTTATTATTACATTTTCCCGAAAATTTGCTTTGCGGGAAAAAAAATAAATTTTTTTAAATTTTTCATGTGATTTTCACAATTTTTTCACCCGAAAACTCAGATTTTTGCCGGAAAACTCAGGAAACTTCGGTATATTGCACAAAAAATCATTGGAACTTCTCCCATTGACTTATGTGCAACCTCAACAGGTCTGAGATGCCGGATTTTCGGATTCGGGCTTTTCAATCCTCGGGGTATAATAAATTCCGAAAAATGTAAAAGTCCGATTTTATAAGAAAAAAAATGTTCACGATTTTTGCGTTCAGAGTTTAGTAAATAACTATCTTAGTGTCCCCTTTACACAGTGAAAGTTTGTAAAACAATAGAAAATAATTATTAAAACCATTTTTGGGCCACAAAGCTAATTATTCTACTTAATTCAGGTATCCTGAGAAAGAAGGTTCAGAAAAAAACTACTGTAATGGAAAAATAAGTAGTGAAAGTCCAATTATATTCCTTTCACTTTCACCATATGAAAATACTACAGGGTGTGCTAATGGCTGTACTGTAATGGGGCACGAATATAATGACAGATGTTTCTTCCCACGGAGACGCACAGTCGACATATTAGTAAACTTTCAGCACATCCCCTCTATATGTTCAGTAGGGTCTCAGTAAATGTCTATTATAACAGCTGATTCTGAGTTGTGAAAAGGTTCATCTCATTATAACAGGGAGCAGAGGTGAGTCCCACATGTGTAAGTGTTTCTCAGAAGGAACCACACAATAGCACAGTGTGTATTTATATAACCAGGTGCAACAGTACAAACGGTACCACAGAGACCTTCATTCAGTAAATATCAAAAGCAGATTGCTAAAATGACTGGGGGTCTCTGCCCTCCCAATACAATATATGGTTTTATTTTTTTCTTATCCCCCACAATCTGTGAGCCTGCAGAAGCCAGAAGCTTAGTCCTTTATACCCAGTGTGTGTGTGTGGGATGGAAGGTGCAGATGGCAGGCAGCAGTAGAAAATAAAAGAATAAAAGCACAAGGTACAATAATTTTGTAGAAAAATTTGAGATTCCAGTGCATTATATGAACTATGATTTGGGGTAAAAAAAAAAATAATAAAAAAGAACAGAGGAGCGTTGTGATGCACAATTGTTTCTTTTTACTTATGTAAAATTGCGCAGAGAGCTCTTGATTTTATTTTCCATATCTGGAGTCCAACATTGTTGATATCATAAATAAGTAACAAGAGTGCCCCTGCCTGGACAGAACCTGATAAACCTATGTTGCTGATGCAGGGAGGGTCTCCTGGCGCTTCTCATAATGTTCCTCTCACTCCAAGTGACAGAACTGAGCTCAAAGACATTAGGCAGGTTATTTACTAAAATCCGAATGTATCTCATATTTTATTTTAAAAAAAAAAACCACACCCAAACTCCCATGCCTGATTTTATCTTATTTATTAATAAAAAAACTTGATTTAATCGGATTGCGGAAAAACACGATAAAATCAAGAGAAAAACTGAATTTCTCAAAAATTCTTAGGTTTTTTTTTCTCCAGAATCGCTCAAATTTTTTAAGTTTTTGCTGAAATAGTATAATTTTTGCACTAAAGCAAGCGCAGACAATGACAACTTCAAATTGAGATAGGTGACTCTCCCTGGGGTCGGACTGGGGGGGGCTATCGGGCTGCTGTTTCAGAGCCCCTCTCTGGGGCCCCTGCCGCAACTCTAGTTTACCCCACCTGACCCCCATCCCCATAGCGCCACACCATACTTACACGTGTGCGTGCATTGTGCTTTTACCGTGATGGGCAGGAGGTCGGCAGCAGAAATATGACTTGAGCAGGGATTGGGTCTGGGCCGGTGGGGTCCACAAGAGCCAGGGCCCACCAGATTTTTTCCCGGGTCCCGTTGGCCCAGTCCGACCCTGCCTCTCCCATTGATAGGTCTGAGATGGCGGATTTTCAGATTCTGGCTCTTTGTAGCATCAGGGTGTAATAAATCTCGAACGTTTTTCTTTCTTTAGTAAAGAAATCTCCTTGGGTTCTGTCAGGGCCTTGATGTTTGCGTATAAGAACTTACTTGCAGAACTAGAAACCAATGCCTCAATATATTTTTCTTGGCTGAGAGAAGAAGAACAAGATCATGGGGTTGGCTTGCAGGAATAGCTAATCCTATTAACATAAATAGCAATTTCATGGCAAATATCTTTAACAAAATCGATTCCCAATGGGGTTTCTAACAAAAATGTGAATTGTTTTTTTCCAGAAAGTGCTCAATAGGTCAGTGAATTCCAAAAATGATTGAACTTTACATAAAGAAAAACTTGTGTACCCAATTAATACATGATTATTAGAAAGAAAAACATTGGGATTTTGACTGTAGTTGAACCTATGACCCAAGGCAGCAATATTTGTAAAATTAGTATCACATGGTCTGTGTATTATTTTAACCTTTTACATTTTTGCAACCCAGAGAAACATTTGCAGTAAGGGGATTTACTGTACAGTTATGATTCACACAAGTATTTTGCACGTCACATTTAAAAAAAACATCATCTTATTTTATCAGGAAAATAGTGGTTTGTAGAGTACACATTTCATTGGAGAGGTGTATGAGATGCACTGTGATGGTAGATTCAAGTGGAAATATATCAATGGGTAAATAGATCTCTGAAGGCTGTTATATAATGAAGTAAGTCAGAATTTTATATTAAGTTTATAACAGTTTATAACAGTATATAACATGCTTTTGTCTTGTTTGGAGCAGGTAAGGATAACTTTATATATATATTTATTCCACAAATACAGTTTCTCTCTTGGTCCACCAACTCTTTCACTATCGATCATGCCAATCATTAAATCCCTTTCTTTTTCCAACAAGACTGATGTCACATAAATCTCCTGACACATTACAACTCAAGCAATCAATGCACAAACTAACTACACATTACACATCGGCTCAAGCCCCATTATTTTATAATAAGGTGAAGTGCTAAATAGATCAGCCAATAACCTATATTTCCAAGAATATCTAAAACAACAAGTCTTGACCTAACTGGCCTTGAAGCTGGACTTTCAAAAGAGCAAACAGTCATTCTTTACAAGTCTTAGCCTTGGCCTTCAAACTTGCTCTACCCCCCCCCCCCAGCCACAGCACAGGACCAGCATCACAATTTACTCTATTCCCTCATCTGTTAAACTAGATTAGGAAGAGTAGATTAGAACATCTAACTAGTTATACCAACATCACCTTTTGTCTTTGTGCACCTTCTCTTTGCCCATTTTCTAGTACAACTTGATCACAGGTCCATTTTCAAGGTGGAGCTAACAGGGTATTTGGCCTTGGTTCCCAGCATCACATGTTGCCATCCAAGGGGTCCCTGTAAGCAGCACTGACAGGCTCAAGGGAGCAGGTTAAAAGTACAGGACACCCTAGAGCTTTGTGTTACTCTTTCTCCTGGCTTGAAAAGTTTAATTCATAGATCTCCAACCATTGGCTCATAAGTAACATGTTCCTCACCAACCCCTTGGATGTTGCTCTCAGTTGCCTCAAAGAAGGTGCTAATTTTTGAATTCCAGGCTTGGAGTAAATTTTAAGTTGCATAAAAACCAGGTGTACTACCAAATAGAGACCTCTTTAGGCTGCCAGTTCACATAGGTGCTACCAAATAGCCAATCAGAGCCCTTTTTTGGAATCTCCAGGTACTTTTTCATGTTTGTGTTGCTCCACAACAATTTTTTACATTTGCATGTGGCTCAAGGGTAAAAAATGTTGGCGACCCCTGTTCTAAATATTATTATGTTATGTCAGTGCAAAGAGTTGCAACAAATTTCATTGGTCAAAGTGCACTTTGCTCTGGCTGTTTTACTTTGTGTCATGCCTCTTCTTCGTAAATAAGCAAGATGGTGTTCCTTGTATAGAAAGCAATTTTCCAGTCTAAGCTATTCAGGGCTGATAAGACTCTCTTGTTAGATCCATCTATATGTGATACAGGCATTATGCTCTGCAGTTATTCTTTCCCCTTCTTAGTTTTGTTGGTCTTCTCTGCAAAAACGTGTTTTGCCTGTTGGAATGAATAAATGGTTTGAATGCTATGTTCCAGCACTCTCTGGCTGTATTCTATGCCTAGTTGTCCAGATAAAAAAAGAGAAAGATTTCCATGAGATTCAACCAAAGGGAAATTAAAGCATTTTTTGCAGATTATGTAGAAGTGTTGAGGACTCAGTTCTACCTCTTAAAGCTTCTGTTTATTGGGTAAATGGTGTAGGACTGCATTCTCTAGAGCTTTACAGACCTTTTCATGTTTAGTCCTTTGGTCACCTGGGTCAGAAGACTGACGAATAATTGAGAGCTTGAGAAGTGTTGACAATTCATTGTGAAATGCTCCATCCATCAAAAGTGGAAGGAGAAGTGCAGCCAACATTGTCCGTGATTCATCTCCCGATAAACATACTCTTAATCCAACGTTCTGTGCAGCCTGGAAGTGTCTAAGGACTATTGGCAATGACACTGGAGCACAGCAGAAGGATTTTGTGAAAGTTGGAGAGATATGCATTCTCAGTCCCTGCTAATAAACAGACCCCCATAATGCCATAAAGATGGATTGGGCCAACATTTTATCCTAGATAACATATTTTAAAGGTGTTAATATGGAATGAGAGTTAAGTTTGTTATATGGATTAATCAGAGACAGAATAAAACATACGAGTGCTGTATATAACATAAACCCTATACACAGAACTTCAAACAGTTTTGGAGCATACTATTGGCTAGCCTGAGTTCTCATTTTATTTCTGCAGATAAATCAAATCAATCGGTTCCAGCTCAGCTACATGGGACATTTGCTATGTCAGGACACATCCATTACCAGGGGGAACAAAAAGGTCAGTCATAAAGTCTTGTTCTTCTTACAGTAATCATTTTATGAGCAGCATTTATTATATTTGAATTTGCTGCAATTATTACATCATGTCTCTAGAGAGCCATTCGTCTTCTCTGCCCCACATATTTCCATTAAAGTCCTAATTAACTAATTTTCGAAAATTTGGCCAATTACGGTAAAACAACAAAAGATGGTATGGAGGCTGGCACAGAACATTTAGCTGCTACATGCACACTTGTATTTAAATCCATTTTTGTGTGTGTGTGTGTGCAGATTTGGGTAAGTTAAAGACAAGTTTCATTCCCCCAGGAAATAGCGCAAATGTGACTGTCTGTACAGTCTTGACTTTCAGTTGCCTTTTCCCTAATCTCTAAACTCTTTTTCTTCTGTGTTCTATAATTTGAAACACAAATGAGCAATTAGAATATGACTAGCTGTGGACTCACCTGAGTCTTGTATTCTTTATATAGACTACTGGTTCTTATATTTCCTGTTTCTTTGCTATAGTACAGGCATGGGACCTGTTATCCAGAATGCTCGGGACGTGGGGTTTTCTGGATAACAGATCTTTTCATAATTTGGATCTTCGTACCTTAAGTCTACTAGAAAATCATGTAAACAATAGGCTGGGTTTGCTTCCAATAAGGATTGATTATATTTTAGTTGGAATCCAGTACAAGATCCTTTTTTATTTTTACAGGAGTTTCCAGATAATGGATACCCATACATGTATTGCTAATGGAAGCATCACATCCTGCCTGGTTTGAACTGGGAACCTGCTGTCTTCTGTGCAGCTACTTGCCACTGCTCTATCTGAGCAGGAAGGAGGATGGTTAGTTTATGCTTTGGTCACCTTTTTTTCCGAACCTTCTACGCTGAGAAATAATATAGGCTAGAAAAGGTATACTCGGGCTGGAACTAGGGGTAGGCAGAGTAGGCATGTACCTAGGGTGCAAAGCTGGGGGGAGAGGGACGTACCTTCTCTGTTGCCTACCCCATGTCTGGTCCCCTCTCTCCCTGTTTTTTCCAGTCTATTTGCACTTCCGCAAATGCGCGCTGCGACCGGCCAGGTTGCCTAGGGCGCTTGGCCGTCCTGGCCCGGCTCTGGGTATACTGTTAACCTCAAAGCAGGGGTTTTTATAGCCACACTGATAGCAAACTCTCAGCACATGTTGCCAATTGACCACAGGTGAATTCGCTATGCCTGCCTGGAAAATAAAGTGGACCAAAGCATAAACTAAGCATCCTTCTGCCTGCTCAGATAGAGCAGTAGCAAGTAACTGCACAGAAGGTCCCCAATTCGAATCCAGGCAGGATTTGACTGGGAGCTACTTATTGTAATGCCTGTTTTAGCCGTGGCCTTTAATATAATAATAAAATCTGTTTATGGTTATGCTGCTGATGTTGATGTCACAATCTTCACTTAGCAAGTGCTAAACTTTTTGTGTCTCTTAACTTTCAGGGTAAACAAACAAACAACCATTCATTCTCTTTCAAGACAAGGTTCCATTGCATCACTGAGGTATATAAAAAAAATGTGCACGGTTAGCACAGGCACAACTAGAAAACCCAGTATCACAGCAGACATATAGTTCTGTTAGTATTGCCTATGAGACTGCGTAGATGTGGAGGATAACATGGGCAGTGTTCACTCAGGCTGAAAAGCCAGTACAGGTCATCATCTGTAATAAAGAGGTGGGGCTAGAGTTGTCAAAAGTGAAAACAAGCTAGGGCTGCTGGGAAAGCTGAGGAGAAAGTATTAAAGGGGAACTATTGCAAAAATTAAAATTTAATAAGCTTCATCATACTGAAATAATAAACGTTCTAAATACAATGAATTAAAAAATCTGTACTGTTTCTAAAATGATTCCCCTCTCAGCATCTGTTTCTCTTCATTCTGTCTTCATGCAGCAGTTGGGTGTCAGATATTCATTGACAGTTACATCCAATAGATATTATAGAGGGGTTCCTTTTGTCTAGAAGATTTATTAGAGCTCACTCTATTAACATCACCAGACATTATGTCTCTCTACATGCAGGATTTGTGCAAAATGCGTATTGGAATCAGTTATTTGAATAAGGTCTAATTCATAAGATATATTGGATGTAACTGTCAAATAATATCTGACACCCAACTGCTGCATGAAGACAGAATGAAGAGAAACAAATGCTGAGAAAGGAATAGTGAACATAAACTTGCTTTTAGAAACAGATCTAAATAGAATATTTAATTATATTTACAAAGTTTCTTATTTCAGTATGATGAAGCTTATATTAAGTTTTCCTTTTAGCTATAGTAAAGATCAGGTTTCATGGGTATTCATACTAGCTATAGAGCTGTCTGTTCTGGTTTCAGAAGAATTTAGAATGTATTTGTTCACACATATCATGTAGGATGCCATGCTGTGAATAAAACACAGACACATACTTAAAATTATACTGGGTATTACCGTCTCTTCCCTTTAAAAACGTATTGCCATTCTGCCATTTGACTGCATTTCCATAATAGCCCTGAGATACCAAGTGTTATTAGCTCCATGATAAATACAAATGACTGATTTCTGTCATAATCTGCTGGTTTTATTCACACTATGTGGTCAGGTTTTGATGTTATATGGAAAGCTTCAGCAAATATGCTTCTAATTACCACCAGCAAATTAATGTCTGATCAATGAAGTCTGTGTGCCAATGTTATTGGCCCAGCTATGTTTTAAAATCTGAAGACTGGAATGAGCTTTGAAGTTGCTAATGCTAATGGACAGGGATCTTGGGGTAGCAATTTGCACCATCTATTAAAGGAAAACTATACCCCCAAAATGAACACTTAAGCAACAGATAGTTCATATCATATTAAGTGGCATATTAAAGAATCTTACCAAACTGGAATATATATTTAAGTAAATATTGCCCTTTTACATCTCTTGCCTTGAGCCACCATTTCGTGATTGTCTCTGTGCTGCCTCAGAGATCACCTGACCAGAAATACTGCAGCTCTAACTGTAACAGGAAGAAGTGTGGAAGCAAAAGACACAACTCTGTCTGTTAATTGGCTCATGTGACCTAACGTGTATGGTTTGTTGATATGTTTGTGAGTACAGTGAATCCTACGATCCCAGGGGCGGCCCTTATTTTTTAAAATGGCAATTTTCTATTTATGATTACCCAATGGCACATACTACTAGAAAAGTATATTATTATGAAAATGGTTTATTTACATGAAGCAGGATTTTACATATGAGCTGTTCTATGCAATATCTTTTTATAGAGACCTACATTGTTTGGGGGGTATAGTTTTCCTTTAAAGGGATCGTTCACATTCGAGTTAACTTTTAGAATGATGCAGAGAGGGATATTTTGAGACAATTTGCAATTGGTTTTCATGTTTTATTATTTGTGGTTTATGAGTTATTTCTAGGAATGCACCAAATCCATTATTTTAGGATTCAGCCGAATCCCGAATCCTTTTTGAAAGATTGGGTCAAATACCGAACCAAATCCGAACCTTAATTTGCATATGTAAAACAGGGAAACGAGTAGGAAATATAGTAAAAAAAGGGTAAGCAGAGTAAAAAAATCATGTCGAAAACCCACATGATTTTTGGATTCGGATTCCAAATCCTGCTCAAAATGGAAGAATCCCGAGCCGAATCCCAAACCAAATCCTGGACTCGGTGCATCCCTAGTTATTTAGCTTTTATTCAGCAGCTCTCGTTTGCAATTTCAGCAATTTGATTGCTAGGAGCCAAATTACCCTAACAACTATGCATTGATTTGAATAAAAGACTGGAATTTGAATATGAGAGGGTCTGAATAGAAAGAGGAGTAATAAAAAGTAGCAATAACATGGTCAGCCCCTGGTATCTCAATCCCTTATGTGTATTGAACTTGAAGTTGATGAAGTGGAATCCGCTTCTTTTCTCCTGAGAATCAGGATGGGTAAGAGGGACTTTGGAACATGATCTTTAATAGCAAATAAATAATTGGCGAGCAGCAAGGCTCCCATAGAAAAGGAAACATATAATATCCTTCTGAATCCCCCAAATACAGAGAACAGCCCTAAACATCTCCAAAAATAACATATTAATGAAGGATTTGAAGCATTTTTTTTTTATTACAGGAAAATATCTCCTTCAGCTGCCCCCATCCCAGGGAAATGTATTCTTACATCATGTCCCCAGAGACCAAATTTAATAAGGGAAATAAACAAGAACCCAAGATAAACTATAAAAAAACAAATGTGTTTCGGGTAAATGTCTATATCACATCTTAAATATGTGACAATTAGATTTCTGTTTCTGTTATAAAGAGGCTATTTCTGAGACTTTCAGGATATTACACTTCCATTTCCCACAACTTGAAGGTCAGAGCAAATAAAATAGTCATGAGTACCTACTCTGTCCAAGCATATTCAGATCTTCCTCATGTTCCAATAAGCCATCAAATATATTAACTCTCCAGGGCGCTACCACTTTTTATAATCACTATAACATCTTGGTGTTTATTTAAACCATATTTTGTAAAGGAAATGCTGTGACTTTGTATGTCCTTTTTTGTGTTATTTCATGTTGTTTTTACGGCTCTTTTCTTTGAACTGAGTTCCTAATTTTTGGATTCCAGCAAAAACCTTCAGAAACATTGCATCACCTGAAACAAAAATATTTTCAGCGGTCTGGTGCATTAATGTCACATGACATTATAAGGGTCTTTTATGACCACCTAATCAGTGGCCATTTTTGTTGCCTTCCTGCAGATGGAGGGTAGGAGGATCAGCACTATTCCTAATCCTAGAGTTAGAGTAGGGTAGCCAGTAGTTATGTGTGGGCTGACCCAAAGTCTGTGGCACGAGTGGGTTCTGATCGACTTCTGCACAAAGTTTGCAAACTCCTAGTGCCCCACTTCCGCCAGACAAGCTCCTTTTTATATACTTGTGCACAGATGTGTCCTGCCCCCTTCCAAGACATCACTGTGCGTGTATATAAATGGGATCGCACACTGGGTTTGGGTTGGGTACACGTTCCTGGGGGGCGGTTTAGGGTCTGCGGCGTGGCGAGTTTTTCTCAACCCGCACATCACTAGTAGCTAGGGTTCAAACTAATAAGCAAGGGTGACTGTTACCTTGTGTTCTTTAAGCGATTTGTTGGCTTTTTCCTTGTATTGTACCCCGCCAACAGGTAAAGGTTCAGCTGGAAGCAAAATTTGTAGTAGTAGCAAGGAATAGCCTATAAGGCAGGTATACTGCTCAAAAGTGATTTATTTGTATATATGTTTCTAGTCTTGTGACTTTGTCAAGTGTAAACTGGTTAAAGGGCATGTAAAGTCTAAAATAGAATAAGGCTAGAAATGCTGTATTTTGTATACTAAATATAAACATGAACTTACTGCAGCACAAGTCTAATCAAACAAATAATTTATGCTTTCAAAGTTGGCTACAGGGGGTCATCATCTTGTAACTTTGTTAAACATCTTTGCAAGACTAAGACTGTGCACATGCTCAGTGTGGTCTGGGCTGCTTAGGGATCGTCATAAACAAAGCTGCTTGAGTTCTGCATGGCTGGGAAGTAAGGCGAGGGCTCCCCCTGCTGTTCATAAGTATGATTGTTTCCCTGCTCAGCAGTTAGGGACCATCTGACAATTCCTATACACAGTAGTAAATGAAGGGAGAATTTCACTGCATACAGTCAGGTTTCTTATAAAACGGTACACATTTTTTAATTAAAGTATATTGGAGATAGGTTTCTTTTTAATTAAAGAAAGTAAAAATGGGATTTTATTTTTTTGCCTTTAAATGCAGAAAGAAGCTTTAAAGTGTACAAAAGGATATGACATCACAGTATCCCATACTCTCTGTGCCACCCCCCCTCTAATTGAAAAAGGCGCATATAGTCCAAAGTTCATCCCATAGTCTAAAGTAATCCAAAATAGAATGCCATATATCCAAGGTGATAAGGTCCCATTGGGTGTGGAAGGTGCTGTAATAAAACAAGTTCATTAATATCAAAACATAAAACACCATTCTGGTTAAGTAAGATTTTCAAGGTACTGTCACATAGAAAGCTTTTTGACCTACCACTTACTCAATACGGATAAATTACTTACAAAGCGAAACTTAACAACGATAGCGGATAACATAATATATCAATGCCCATACTTTACCATTAGCCGTATTCAATATTTCACAAAGGGACTAGGGCAAGGGTTCAAGATCTGTAAAAGTCCAAAACAAATGTATGATTATTGTATTCATATAAACATTTTACACTCCAATTTTCATTCAGACCTTTAGGTGTAACTGTGTCCATTTTTTGATCCAAAACATTTCTCTTTGCTGAATCTTTTGGAGTAGATTTCCACCTCTGGGTGGCGCTTTTACTGCTTCCAATACTAGCCACTTTAGTTGGGTTACATTGTGCTTCATTTCAAAGAAATGTCTAGATACAGATGTGTCAGTGTATGTATTTTTTTTTATAGTTACGAATGTTACCACAGTGTTTTTTTATTCTGGATTTAACTTGTCCAACTTTGTCCAATATAGGCCTTTCCGCATGGACATTTTAGGGGATACAGAACACTTCGTGTTTCACAAGTGGCATAGTTATTAAGCTGTAATTGGACACCTTGTGTGGGGTGATTAATTTTATCTCCCTTAATGATTGACGGGCAACACAGGCAGTTTAAGCAAGAGAATGTGCCTTTTTTCGCGGTACTTAAGAATCTCTGTGTGCCTCTTGTCGGTGGTTCTATTTCAGCTGGGCACAATGTATCTCTGATGCTTTTCCCTTTCTTATAGCTGAAGATTAATGACTCCGGAAGTACTCTCCCAACAGTAGCGTTCGTTGAGGGGGGTGGGCCATGGTGCGTGACGCACAGCCGGGCCCCGCCCACCTCCGTACGGCCGCATTTGGCCGAGTTTCCAATGGCGAACGGGCTGCCGGGGGGCCCTGAGGGGGTGCGGGCCCTGCAAACATCTAATTTATATGTTTCTTCTGTTACATGGTACAGCCGTTATACTCCTGTTTAAGGTTTGTGGATTTCTGACCCAAACCCATAATTTAGTGGGCACATTTCCAGTATGTGCATTTTAGACCAAATAAATAGGGGTGCACAGACTTTATTTAAAGCACTGGTGGAAGGACAATGTAGAATGTTGGATTCAAGATGCATTTGTTAGCATAAAATAAGATGTAGTAGTTTGGGTTTATCTTCTGCTCATGTGAATGTCTTCCACAGTCAAAGGGAATTAAAATAAAAGACATGGAAAGCACCAAGAGCATCTGTAAAGCCTTGTGACTGTGGCTTAGATGTGAAGCTGGATTGTATGGCGAGTCTGGTGCTCCTGCTCATGCTTTTAGCCGTGGTGGACATGTGTACTCATAAAAAAACAACCAATGGTGCACACATGGTGAAGTTGAAGCATGACAGAACATTAGGTAGCAAAAAAGCGTGAATACATCAGACTCATGGTCCAATGACTTCCAGATTAGTGTGAGGGACACAATGACAGATAGAACTGTCCATATTCTTGGAGATGATCCTTAGTTTAGTCGCTAAAAAAGTGGATCTCTGTCTGACTTGGACACCTACATGCTGGGCTAAGGGGCCACCAATGAAACCAGTGATTCCTCACAGCTTACTTTCCAAGTGACTTTGACTTTGGCAACTTTGTATTCTTAAAGGGATACTGTCATGGAAAAACTTCATTTCTCAAAAGAGCAAACAGATTTTTTAATATTCAATTTTGAAATCTGACATGGGGCTAGACATTTTGTCAGTTTCCCAGCTGCCCCAGTCATGTGACTTGTGCCTGCACTTTAGGATGGAATTACTTTCTGGCAGGCTATTTCTCCTACTTTATGTAACTGAATGTGTCTCAGTGGGACTTGGCTTTTACTATTAAGTGCTGTTCTTAGATCTTCCAGGGAGCTGTTATCTTGTGTTAAGCTGGCCATAGATGCAAAGATCCGATCGTACGAATCATCGTACGATCGGACTTTCCCATCTCCCGACCCGCCACTAACCATTCAGATCAAAGTCTTACCAGTCAGATTAGTTAAAGAACAGATCAGCAATGTTCTGCCCCTGACAGCAATCGTACGATATCTATGTCCAACCAAAGCTAGTGACAGTCTCCCACTGAAAATCGTACGATCGGCAATACACGCAGAGATATTATCGGCAGCCGACAGAAATTTTCTAACCTGTCCGATCGACCAAACGACTGATCTCCGCCGGACGAAAAATGTCGGGACTCTCCACACACGGTCCGAATATCGTACGAATCCTCGATTCATACGATCAGATCTTTGTGTCTATGGCCAGCTTTAGGGAGCTGCTATCTGGTTACCTTCCCATTGTTCTATTGTTTGGCTGCTGGGGGAGGGGGAAAGGGAGGGGGTGATATCACTCCAACTTGCAGTACAGCAGTAAAGAGTGACTGAAGTTTATCAGAGCACAAGTCACATGACTGGAGGCAACTGGGAAATTGACAATATGTCGAGCCCCATGTCAGATTTCAAAATTGAATATAAAAAAATCTGTTTGCTCATTTGAAAAATGAATTGCAGTGCAGAATTTAGCTGGAGCAGCACTATTAACCGATGCGTTTTGAAAAAAACATGTTTTCCCATGACAGTATCCCTTTAAGAATGGAACTATAGCTTTCTAGGAAAATAGTGGTTGTGGCAGCAAAACATGTGAATACAGATTGTTATTGTTTGAAATAATGTTGTGCATTGTAGCTGGGTCTCCTACGTTTTGTGGCATAACAGACATATTTACTGAGAAGGGCAGACAGAGAAGCACCTGATTGTGGCTGTTTGGCCTGTCATTTAGTTCAGCGCATTCAGTGACAGGTGCATTTCCACTTGGCCACTTTCTGTTGAGCTCCATCTCAGACCATGGGCAGCAAAGGGCACTTTCCATTGATTAACATTACCAGAGGTGCAGAGGTTTCCAGCTCTAGCATAGCATGACTTTCCTTTTTCTAAAATAAATATAGTTTTTGTATGCCAAGTTCTTCTTAACACGAATCTACAGGTATGGGATCTGGAGACCCATTATCCAGAAAGCTCTGAATTAAGGGAAGACCATCTCCCACATAGACTCCATTTTAAACAAAAAAAAAAGTTTTTTTCTCTGTAATAATAAAACAGTACCTAGTACCTTGTACTAGAATCCCAACTGAGATATAATTAATCCTCATTTGAGGCAAAACACTCTTATTAGGTTTATGTAATGTTTAAATGATTTTTAGAAGATTTAAGGTATGGGGTTCCAAATAACATAAGGAAAACCCCAGGTCCAATGCATTCTATATACAGTAACAGGTCCCATATCTGTATAAGCATTAGCATAGAATCCCCAGCGCCCAAACTGGCAATGAGATTGTATGATCTCAGTTGATCCGCTACTATTCCCTTCATTTACTTTATTCTATTTCTATTTACACTACTAAAGTACACATGTACATGTACAGTATAGTGAATAAGTGATGAGTGCCAGCGATGCTTTTTAGCAGCCTGAGAACCCTTTTTTCCCCAACACTATTAACACGTTGTCGAATGAAAGTAAATTCCTCATCTTTAGGGTCAGGGCACACAGGCAGATACGGTGAGATTAGTCGCCCGGCGACAAATCTCCTCTTCTTCTGGGCAACTAATCAAACTGCCTCCCCTGTCTTCCCGTCGGCTTTGTTTTCCGATGTCGCCCGAAGTTTCCTTGTGAGGCAATTTTGGGCGACTTCGGAAAACTAATTGCTCCGAGTGCCATCCCGCTGGCGATTTTCATTTTAGCCGGCGGGAAGGCAGGGGAGGCAGTTCGGGGAGATTAGTCGCCCTGAAGAAGAGGAGATTTGTCACCGAGCGACATCTCCCTGAATCTGCCTGTGTGCCCTGACCCTTAGGCGTCCAATTAGAAAAATGGCATGTAATTAATGTAGGTAATAGATGTGTGTGCCTAGTTCGATATACCTACGTGCCAGCTGTTTGTGTGAGATAAACCTCGCTACACTTGGGGCCTGACTGATATCATTATGCCAGCAAACTCGACTGACATAAATGATTAAGCTCAAGCTGGTGTTGAATTGTCCTTTTATGGTCTCAGATCTCAATTGCTCTATTGATCCAGCCCAAAACATAATTAACCAATATTTTAATTCTATTTGTAACCCAAGGGATGCTAAGGTCTTGCCAGGGAAAATCTTAGAAACTAGCGAGGCAGAGGAAAGAATCCTTCCAGACGGATTCCTGACTCTCTGGGCGAGTAACCTCAGTGACTGATAAATGTCTAGCAGAAGAGCTTTTGCCTTAAATAGAGATCACCTCAAATGTTTGGCTCCATATTTTTTTGCAAATGTATAAAAAGTTGAATACACAGAGCAAAGAACCACTGTCTCCTTACTTTTTTAATTTCCCATAGGCCGTTATTGCCCTAGACTGGTTCCATATATACAACACAGTCTGTTGGATCTGGATTCAGATGGGCCTCTGTGCTCTGGAGAGGCATAAAGGTTTTAAGAGACAAACGGGTTATGTAATAAAAGGCACTAACCCCTATATGTAATATATGGCACTAAGTTTGCCCAGGAGCAGTAACTCATAGCAACCAGTCAGCAGGTAGTATTTACTGGTCACCTGTTTGAAAGCAAGCATCCTATTGGTTTATATTTGTTACTGCTCCTGTGAGAATACCTGGTGGTCTCAGGGCCAGACTTATATTGCGGGTACCCGTAGGCGCGGTCCTATCGCCCATCCGCAGTGTGACTGCACGGTCCTAGTGCCCGCCGCCCACACCACTGGTGCTCCTCAGCAAGTGGCTGGGCAGCATGTTGCCCCTAAAAGTTTCCCGCCCCAGGCCTTTGTGGTCTCGCCTCAAATCCAGCCTGGGTGGTCTAGTGGGGCGCACCGCGGGGACACCTGGTCACGCCACTTTATAATTCACCGGTTCTTCCTTTCTCTTCCGGGATTTATTTGGCACGCTGCATCTGACTTCATTGCGCTTGGCTTGAAATTCGAATATTTAAAGGGGTCACTGCCAATTCTTCCTTGCCCAACATAGTTCTATTTATAATAGTTCCTGGTGCATTTCCTAAGCCTTTCTTGCCTGTTCCTGACCGTCTCTGGTTCTCCCCTTGGTCCTCTCACTATAAGATCTGGCAGCATCCGAGTAGTTGAGGGCTCTTATAGGCAGTTATAGGCAGAGGTGTGAGTCGAGCCGGGACCTTGGGGTTTGTTCTGGGTTTGGTATTCCTTACGTTACAGCTCTTGGGCAAACTTAGTGCCTTTTATTACATATGGGGTTATAAAGGCTCAATCCCTATAAAATTATGTGATAGTATGAAAATGATATATTATTGGACTCAATAAAGATGTCTGGAATGGGGGTCTTCACTACAGCTTCAGAGTAGCCCTTCTGGGTCTGCAACTAGGCTGCTCTCCTTTGGGCAGGAAATGGTTTTCCTCTGTAATGAAAATAACCACTTGTTAAATGACAGAAAATACTATTCCAAACCACTTTCAAATATAAATAACATTTCATTAAAATTATATGTAAATTAAATTTCAACTGCAAGCATTATCGCTTTCCTTTACTTCCAAGCGGCCAAAGTTTCCAATAAGGGGGTTCAGTTCCCACTAACATCCACATTCACAATAAAGGCATTCCACAAACATGCATACAATTCATAACACAGTCTCACACATATAGACTGGTTGCTCCAGTAATAATGAATATAACATTTTATAAAAGTAGGAATGAGGGAATAGGAATTTAAACGAGACTTAACTCCACCAATGCCACCATCGCTTGTTAATCCTCACTGGCAACCCAACCACATTACTCTTTGGGGCAAATTCACTAAGATGCGAAGTTGTGCCAGGCGCAACTTTGCCGCACTTCGCCGCACTTCGCCAGGCGTAGTTTCGCCAGCGGTTCGCAAATTCACTATAATCCGAAGTTGCGCACAGGGGTAGCGTAAGGTTGCGGAGTTGCGCTAGCGTTGTTTCGCTATATAAAGCGAAGTTGCGCTAGCGAAGGCTAATTTGCACTACAAATGCCTAGAAAACCTTCAAATCTGCAAATAAAATTTTTTATTTTGCCCTACACATGTGCCCACTGTCTAGGTAAGTTGCCATGAGTCAGGAAATGTAGGGGGGAGGAAGGGGAGCCCCAAAAAATTTTCGATCTTTTTCAGCCTATCAGCCATCATGTAGAAAACACGCCAGCGTTTTTTGGGACTTAGAAAAAATTTTGACTTTTTTTTTAACAATCCCTATCTACTCTATTGCGCTTCGCCAGGTCTGAGGTGGCGAAGGAAGTCTAGCGTAAAAGGTAGCGTTCCCTACACTGCGCAAGTGAATTTGCGTAGTTTCGTCGCTAGCGAAGATTCGCCTTGCGTAAGGTTGCGAAGTAACACTAGCGAAACTACGCCAGCGTTCATTAGTGAATTTGCGCAGTAGCGAAAATGCCCAACGCTAGCGAATTAAAGCTAGCGTTCAGCGCTTCGCGCGTTAGTGAATTTGCCCCTTTGTGTCTAAAAATTAGCTATTCTGTACCTGATGCTGAACGGAGTTGCTTAGTGGGGTTGGTGTCCAT
This sequence comes from Xenopus laevis, assembly GCF_017654675.1. Lineage (NCBI taxonomy): Eukaryota > Metazoa > Chordata > Amphibia > Anura > Pipidae > Xenopus > Xenopus laevis. Next base: position 130,955,110 of record NC_054377.1, on the reverse strand, counting down.
CAGGAATGGTTCCATGACGTTGAGCAGCGGCCAGAAGCATACACTCTGAAAGCTGCCCCGTGGTCCTGGCCACTGCCATCGAACCTTGGAATGTTCCAATGGGTAAAAATGAACTGCTTATTTTACGCAGTGGGAGGTGATGCAGTTAGGGTGGAGAAGTTGGACTCTGCACAGGGGCTAACAGTTTAAAACCAACAGGGTGTTAGTTGCCATTTAAAATGTAGTGGGTATGAAGTGGTAATATAGTGGGTTAATAAAACAAGCTTTCTCCCAAGAATATGACGTTAAAGGAATGAAGTATTTCATACCTGCTTCCCATCTACTCTTTTAACTAAAGGGCTAAGTCCCTATTTCTCTCCTAGTCCAGCAATGGCTAGAGCACTATCGGGCACAATGCTCATCAAGAAGCACTTGCTCGCTGATCTGCTGCTCTCTGCTGCAAGTGCAGAATCAAAGGCAGGAGCCTGTGTTAAGGACAGGGCTCTGATGTGGGCTGTGCCTCCTGACGCCTCCTTAACTTATTTGCGGGTGGGGGGCACCTATATTCCTCTCCCTGTCGGTCCCTAATGCAGACAGCCCTTGATGCAGGGGCATGCCGCAGGTCTCTGCTCATCAAAATGTGTAGGACACAGTGTGCAAAGTTTCTTTTCTGCACATTGCACCCTGCATTGTAAATGACCCCTGTATGGTATTTATTTTACCTCCTGCACTATGTTGGAAGGGTTCATACCTACTATGTAATACTGTAACCCTTTCTTCCCTCCACTTCTAATTAGTGAGGGGGGTGATGAACTGACATTTACTTTCTGTGCTTGTGCTGCTCTAAAAATACACAATCTCTCCCTTTAAAGGTGTAATTAAATTAAAAGCATTAAAGATAAATGTGTCATTATAATATACTTTATTGGATGTGTGTGTGTGTTTGTGATTTGATGCAGGGAAATTATATTTCCATGATTAAAGTTATGAAGGGTTGGGAAACATTTAGGGGCAGCCATCGCAACACTTCGCCAGATGTAAATTCGCTATGACAACGCCAATTCCCTAAAGTTGCATCCAGGGCACCGAAAGATGGCGAATTTTCACTAGCATTACTTCGGCAATCAAACCGAAGATGCGCTAGCGTTGCCTAATTTGCATACAGCGGGAAATTATGAAGTTACATGGCCGTATATGGTGCAGCAAATACATTACACTACACAAGGCCAGGGAACCTTAATAAATAAAATAGAGTTGTTATAATGCCCTACACATGAGCCCACTTTACAGTTTATGTTCCATATGTTAGAAAATGGAGGGGGGACCCCGGTTACCCAAAACATTTTTTACGGGCCTTTGCAGGCTATCACTCAGAAAAAAGGAAAAGGCGCCAGCGATTTTTGGGACTTAGAAAAATTCTGCACTAATAATTGAGGAAGTCCTATGCACTCCATTGCACTTCGCCTGGTCTGAGCTGGCGAAGGCAAGTCTGGCGAATGAGGTAACGTTCAGTAAAATCCGCATCTTAGTGAATTTGCGGAGTTACGTCCGTTCACCAGAGCGAAAATTCACCTGGCGTAAGAGTGTGAAGCAACGCTAGCGTCTATCTCCTTCGCTATCAAAGTGACTACTGCGCACGTTAGGAAATTGGCGAAGTTCCGAAATGACGCCACGCTTGCGAATTTTCGCTAGCGTTAGTCACATCACCCTTTAGGGAATCTGCCCCTTAGTGTTATATTGTCCCACATTTGGAACTACCAAAACGCTCTCATATAGAGTGAATTATGGATACCAAGTTGAGTGACAGGCATCTCTGTTTGCTATCTGATTACTGGGGCTAGAACCTGCACTGAATAGGATGAAAAGAATATTTAACATATGTGTGTGATAGTGTATTTAACAGTGACAAGTCCATCCCACTGAGGGCAGGGGCAGACAGGGTCAGCAGGGAGCAATGGGGCAGGGCAGGAGGGGATTGATTCTGCGTCACCGGGGTCCACCGGCCCAGTCCAATCCTGACTGAGGGAACCAAAGCTGTACATGATGGGCTTAGCCCAGAGACCAGTTACCAACTCTTACCACTAACGTAGCTGCCATGATTCCCAGCCAAGACTTAACCCTACACCAGGAGAAGCATCAGTTTATATATGGATATAACGTACTGGAAAGTTATTCAGATCTCTGTCATTGCTTCTGTTTGCCCTCTCACGTCCCCTGCTGATCCTCGCTCTGCTGATTAGATTTGTTATATATTTACTATGCTGCCGATGGGGATGTTTCCATCCTAATCAAATCTTTCACGTATGCAAAGTAAATGCGAAGAGACAAATAATTAATCCCTTGTTCACTGCGATGATCACAGACAAGCTGCTTAGAAAGAGAAAAACATCAGGTTCCAGTATGTGAAATAACCTTCCTGTATGACCCTGGCAGGGTAACGTATATGATCACAAAGTGTTATCAAGAAGCCTTTGCACTACACAACCATTCACAATCCTATAGGGAGAAAAGCCTAGAATCTATTTTTTTAACCTGTTTCTCAAAAGAACCACAATATAACTTGGTGTCAGTTTCATGAATTCAGCTACAGGGGGAATACTTTTGAAAATGAAACATAATAGTGGACTGAAGGTGATACTTTAATCGGCTAAATAGGATGATAATCACAGCAAGCTTTCATATCATTTCAGGTCCTATTTCATGTTTGAAAAGGCAACTTAAAGGACAACTCCACAAAAACATAACTTAAGCTTTTTGAATTGTAAACATAATTTCAGCAACTTTGCAATATACATCAATTAAAAAATATGCAGACTTTTCATGATTTTTAATGGTTTCTGACAGTTCCCTAAGCCTAGCCTCCTGCTCTCATGCTGATCTGTCTGACTACTTTGCTGAGCTGGCTGACTACAGTTACTTTGTATCAATAGCCAGCTGTCCTCAGCCTGCATCCTTCAAACCCCACAATTCCCTGTGCACATGGGGGAAAATGTACTAAAGGGCGAAGTGGCTAACGCTGGCAAAAATTCGCCAGCGTGACGTCATTTCTGCACTTCGCTGATTTACTAAAAGTCGCCAAGGAGATAGACTGGCGAAACTTCGTATTGTAACACCAGGCAAATGTTCGTTCTGGCGAAAGAGCGTTACTACGCAAATTCACTACTTTTTTGATTTTACTGACCGATACCTCTAGTGCCTGACTTGTCTTCGCCACCTCAAACCAGGCGAAGTGCAACAGAGTAGATAGGAGTTCCTCAAAAAAAAGTTGAACATTTTTCTAAGTCACAAAAAACGCTGGCATCTTTTCCTTTTTACAAGGTGATAGGCTGAAAAAGATCAAACATTTTTTTTGGGGTACTCTCCTTCCCCCCTACATTTGATAACATATGGCAGCTAAACTAAACTGTGGGCACATGTGTAGGGCATTATAACAACTCTATATAATTTTATGTAATGTATTTGCTGCAGCATATACGGCCATTGTACTTTAACTTCACGCCGTATGCTAATTAGCCAACGCTAGCGTAATTTCGCCAGCGTTTGGTACCCTGTGCGCAACTTCGGATCTTCGTGAATTAGAGTTGTCCAGGCGAATTTACACCTGGCGAAGTGTTGCAATGTGCGCGAAGCCAGCGCTGGCGAATTTTCGCTGGTTACTAAATTTGCCCCATGATTTCAATAAGGAACGGAACATCCCAGCATTGTGGGTTATGTAGTTCCTGCATGTTGTCTGTAAGCTGTGGAGAAGTTGTTACAATTTGTAACATCAATGTTTTAGTCCCTCCTTCCCTGCCAGGATTTCAAATGACGCAAAAAGAGAAGAAATGTTAACCAGCTGGATTGCAGCATAGAAAATGGCATTTATTCATACTTTTTGAAGAAACAGGTAACTGTGATGGGTATATTATGGGTTTCTGTGTTATGTGGGCCTCTTTATCAAATTTTGGTTTGGAAGCCGGAGTTCCCTTTTAAGGCTAAGGCCACACTAGGCGATAGCGCCGCGATTTGACTCGCGGCGACTTTTCACCGCGACTTTTCGTCGCGACTTTTAAGCAATCGCTGGGGAAACTTTTGCGCTGGCGTCTATGGGGAATCGCGTAAAATCGCCAGCGTAAAAACACACGCGGCGATCTTTTCTCTACTGTCGCTCGAAATTGCCTCGCTAGGCGATTTCGAGCGACAATAGAAAAAAGATCGCCGCGTGTGTTTTTACGCTGGCGATTTTACGCGATTCCCCATAGACGCCAGCGCAAAAGTTTCCCCAGCGATTGCGGCTTAAAAGTCACGGCGAAAAGTCGCCGCGAGTCAAATCGCGGCGCTATCGCCTAGTGTGCCCTTAGCCTAAATGGTCTAAAAGCTTGCTGTGATTATCATCCAATAAGGGTATCTTTATACAGATAAAGATATAAGTCCTTGGAAGTGCACTCCCACAACCAGAAATACAAACTTGCCTGGGTGCAGATGAGGTGTGATCAATAGTCAACAATTAGCACTGCACTACAGGTCACAATAAAAGGCTTTATTTGAAAAAAATAATCCATTGATCTAACGTCAGGTTTAGTGAACTTCCTCAGGGACATATGCAGATATACAGAATATAAAAAGTATTATCCCAAACTTTTTTGTCTGGCTGACTTAGTTACTGAAATTACTGTTATTAAATACTTTAAATACTGGGAAGGGTGGGATGTACAGGGAATAGGTGTGGTTTGGGCATATCATGGGTTGGGTTTCCTCAAAATGGGGGTATGGCTAAATGTATCAGGGTTGTGCTATTGCAGGCATTTCCTTTTTGGTGGGACCCCATTTTTTTCTGTTGGAAGGATCCACCACTCAGGTGACCAGTGGGCTAAAAATGGGCTAGAGGTCATTAGTAATTTAGTGATTCAATACCCTGCAGCCAAGTTATTAATTATAAGGATAGACTATTATTACAGAAATGGGAAAGCCTCTCGATCACCGTGAGATAAAGCAATAGCAAAGGGAAACGCCAGTGCTACTTGGTGGGAGCCTGTTGGATTGGGCACCTTGCAGCAAAATAAGGATTCCAGGCTGAGAATAGATGCAGAAGTTGCAGTATGATTGGGCTCTGGGGAAGCCTCGGAAATGTTAATAAGTAACATGAATGAAACAAACAGCAGATCCTGGTGTGGTAAGACCCAAAACCATCTCTTGTGTGAGCATACACCCCCAGAGATTCTAAAGTGGAGCCTTTTCACATGACTCTTTTGTTCACATTCAGAATGCCTTCAGAGAAGTAACCCGTGTAATGAAGCCACAGTAAACATCATAAACATGATTTAAGGAGAAATGAGAAATGACAAAGGCCTTCAGAGAAAAGGTAAACAAATAAACCATACTCATCAGATGGCAGCACAATAACTACTTCTAAAAGCATTTATGTTGGACTGACTGCACTTGACAGCAGTTAATTTAATTGTAAGTAGAAAAAGAACTCATTGAGCAGTTGGCTTTTACTAATGCAGTTGGAATATTGAAAGCAAAATTTGCTTTGTTGCTATAGGTTAAAAAATTGGTGATATATTGTGTCCAAGTTACTATATAACTGCACTACATGCGTGGCACCTGTGTATTACAAGAGCTGAATACACTTACAATTAGTGATGGGTGTATTTATTTGCCAGGCGAAAATTTGCGGCGAATTCCCACAATTCGCCACTGGTGAATAAATTCACGAAACCGCCTCGAAAATTCACTAGTGAAAATTCACAGGTGTAAAAAAAGTGGAAGCCGGCGTAAAAAACGATAAGACTTTTTCGCCGTTCTGCGAATTTCACGGGAAATTCGCAAATTTTTCGGCGAGGCAAAGTGAAACTCCACAAATCCGCACATCACTACAAGGTTGGGTTGAAAAGTTGGTCTTTGCCTTATTCTATAAAGAACATATTACATTGATGCATTAGATACTGGGGAAGACTGAATTCACTTATCCAGGGAATAATGCTAATGGATCCTTAAAGGGATACTGTCATGGGAAAAAACATTTTTTTCAAAATGAATCAGTTAATAGTGCTGCTCCAGCGGAATTCTGCACTGAAATCCATTTCTCAAAAGAGCAAACAGATTTTTTTATATTCAATTTTGAAATCTGACATGGGGCTAGACATTTTGTTAATTTCCCAGCTGCCCCTGGTCATGTGACTTGTGCCTGCACTTCAGGAGAGAAATGCTTTCTGGCAGGCTGCTGTTTTTCCTTCTCAATGTAACTGAAGGAGTCTCAGTGGGACATGGGTTTTTAATATTGAGTGCTGTTCTTAGATCTACCAGGCAGCTGTTATCTTGTGTTAAGGAGCTGCTATCTGGTTACCTTCCCATTGTTCTTTTGTTTGGCTGCTGGGGGGAAAAGGGAAGGGGGTGATATCACTCTAACTTGCAGTACAGCAGTAAAGAGTGATTGAAGTTTATCGGAGCACAAGTCACATGACTTGGGGCAGCTGGGAAAGTGACAATATGTCTAGCCCCATGTCAGATTTCAAAATTGAATATAAAAAAATCTGTTTGCTCTTTTGAGAAATGGATTTCAGTGCAGAATTCTGCTGGAGCAGCACTATTAACTGATTCATTTTGAAAAAAATGAATCAGTTAATAGATTTGTGGAGAAGCCACCAAGGCCCGGGCCTTGGGTGTCAGGATTTTAGGGGATGGCATGCTGCCCAACCACACCCACATTGGTTCAGAAAAACTGGGGATGCGCAGGAGATACTATAGTTTTTTTAATCACCTGTACGCCAATCCCCATTGCTTCTGTCCTGATAATGAAAATTTGAGCAAATAAAAGGGAGGAGAAGGGGGCAACGAATGACAGTGGGCCTAGGGGTGCCCACTATGTAAATCCGGCCCTGCCAACAAGCATGCATGTGTACATATAGACAAACAATTCACAACACAGTGGAGTCTCACACATATAGACACATTCTATAAAAGAAAGAATGAGGGAACAGGAATTTAAAGGAACTTAACTTCCACATTGCCACCATCGCCTGTTAGTCCTCACTGTCAACCCAACCACATCACCCTCTAAAAATGTGTCTAAAAATGAGCTATTCTGTCCCTGATCCTGAACGGAGTTGCTCAGTGGGGTTCGTGTCCATCAGGAATGGTTCCATGTTGTTGACAGCGGCCAGATAAAAAGCCTTTATTAAGCCATGTGCTCTGACCCAAACAATTCGCCAACGTTTCAGACCGCCATCGGTCTCTTATCAAGCCACCTTGATAAACCTTGGTGGCTTGATAAAACACTGATGGCGGTCTGAAACTTGCCGAATTGTTTGGGTCAGAGCCCATGTTTCAATAAAGGCATTTTAAAGAAAAGGAAAATCGTGAGTGGTGCTGTCCATGATACAAGTATTTGGCAAACAAGTTCTGAGTGGAAACTGTCAGACAATTTGAAAGTCACAGGTGCTGACTGAATTACCTTGAGCAGCAGCCAGAAGCATACACTCTGAATGGATGGTTACCACTGCCATCGAACCTTAAAACGTTCCAATGGGTAAAAGGGATCTGCTCATTTTTACGCAGTGGGAGGTGATGCAGTTAGGGTGGTGAAGGGACTCAACACAGGGGCTATGAGTTTAAAACTAAGGGGTTTAATACCCCTGTATAATATAGTGGGTTAATAAAACAAGCTTTCCCCCAAGAATAGGAAGTGTAGGGAATAAAGTATTTCATACCTCCTCCCAGGGCCGCCATTAGGGGGGGACATGGGGGACAAGCGTACCAGGCCCGGGCATGAAGGGGGGCCCGGCAGCGCTGCATTTTTTGAAGATCCGGGCCCCCCTTACGAGCGCCTGAGCCGTACGTCCTCCCTCTGCGTTGCCGAATGCTGAAGTGCCTAAAAAGCCGAAGCCGATGCATCGAAAAGACCCGAAGTCACGAAAAAAGCCGAAGTCCCGAAGAGCTGAAAAGACCCGAAGTCACGAAGCGCCAAAAGACCCGAAGTCACAAAAACAGCCGAAGTCCTGAAGCACCGCAAAGACCCGAAGTCACGAAAGGAGGCAAAGTTGAAGTACTGAAGCCATGAGTTCAATCCTACTGAACACCAATGTTAATCCCCTGACCACCAATGTATTATTTTAATATTCTATAGGCCCCTGTCACCAATCTTTTTGTAAAACTTTTTTTTTTGGGGCCCCAATTTTGTTTAACTTGTAAGGGGGCCCCTGCCACTTTTTTTTTCCAAAAAACTTTTTTTTTTTTTTTTTTGGGGCCCCAATTTGTTTTTAACTTATAAGGGGGCTCCTGCCACCAATTTTTTTTTTTTTTCAGTTTTTTTTTACATTTTTTTTTTGTTGGGGCCCCAAGTTTTTTTTAACTTATAAGGGGGCCCCTGCCACCAATGTTTTTTAAAAAACATTTTTTTTTTATAAAATTTTTTTTTTTGGGACCCCAATTTTTTATAAGGGGGCCCTGACAATCAATAGCTTTTTATAACTTGTGTGTGGGGGGGGTTACTTTTTAGCGCTGATGTCTGTGTGGTCTTTTAACTGCGATGTGGAGTGGGCGGCATATGGGGTGGAGCTTGGTCGGCAGTGTGGGCGGGGCCCATGGGGCCCCAAAAATTTTGTTGTACGGGGCCCCGTGATTTCTAATGGCGGCCCTGCCTCCTCCCCACCTACTCCTAGTCCAGCAATGGCTAGAGCACTATAGGGAACAATGCTCATCAAGAAGCACTTGCTTGTCTGGTCTGCTGCTCTCTGCTGCAAGTGCAGAATCAAAAATATGGTACTCAGTGCAAAGGATCAGAATGTAGCAGCCCTGGCAGGTGTTAAGGACAGGGACCTGATGAGGGTTGTGCTTCCTTGAATACCTGGAATCGATTGTTTTTTTGACCACTGTAAAAATCCCGAAAATCATGAAGGCAAAAAGCATCTTCAAACGGTTCAAGAGAACTTTGCCATTGACGTCTACATGACCTCAACTGGTTTTAGCTGGAGTATTTTCAGCTTCGAGACATAATAAATATAGAAAAATTCTATTTTTTTTTATCCCAATTTGGAAAACACAACTCGACCTTTAATAAATAACCCCCTATATCTACTTCAAATTAAATTAAAAATTAAAGAAACCCAATAGAATAGTTTTGCCTCTAATAAGGATTAATTATATTCTTATTTGGAATATAAGATAATTGTAGTGTTTCTTTGTTACATAGAAAAAAGTAAATCAATTTTAAAAATCTGGATTATTTGATTAAAATGGAATCTACGGGAGACCAATCGCGTAATTTAGAGCTTTCTGGATAATGGATTTCAGGGTAATGGATCCCATACCTGTACTATTAAAGGGTTCTGTTGTACAGGGGAATACTTATACAGATTTCTAATATCTTTTTGGGTATAAGCAAACACAGGGTGCTGTTTCTGATGCTGTTATACCAGGAGTATTTAATCAGCAGATATTTTAAGATAGACACACCCACAGCGTGCATCCATGCAGAATTTCCTGTTTATTGACTCCTCAGCTGCTTATGACTGCCCTGTCTATGCCTGCTAAGAGTAGAAAAGCAGGACAAAAGAGTAGTAATGCAATAATGTGCAATAATGATACACAAACAAAGGTTCATAGCACAGACCAGCAAGTAAACGGAATGATTCTATATATTGGACTCTACAGGAGATAAAGTCGACTGATACAATTATGGGACCTGTCATCCAGAATGCTGGGGTTTTCCAGATAACAGATCTTTCTGTAATTTGGATCTTCATTATTTAAGTTTACTAGAAAATCATTAAATAAACCCAATAGGCTGGTTTTGAAGCCAAAAAGGATTAATTATATTTTAGTATCTCAGATCAAGTACAAGGTACTGTTTTATTATTACTAGGGATGCAGCGAATCCAGAATTCGGTTCAGTATTCAGCCAGAGTCCTTTACAGCAAGATTAGGATTTGGCTAAATCCTTGTGCTGGGCAGAACCAGAATCAGAATCCTTAAAATCATGTGACTTTTCAGCACAAGTAAAAAATGTTGTAGCTGCGGCACTGCTCTCTTTTTCCTCCCCTCATTAAATTTGCATATGCAAATTAGGATTTGGATTCGGTACGGTATTCGGCCGAATCTTTCACAAAGGATTTGGGGGTTTGACTAAATCCAAAATAGTGGATTCAGTGCATCCATAATTATTACAGAGAAAAAGGAAATAATTTTTCAAAATTTGGATTATGTGGTAAAATGGAGTCTATGGGACACGGCTTTTCCATAATTCGAATCTTTCTGGAAAATGGGTTGCCGGTTATCAGATCCCATATCTGCACCTTAAAAGAAAGGCTGGAGGGAATATTCCCAAACCTGGTCACATGTTGTGATATGATGGTAACAAAAATAAAACAAAGCTTTTACGTAAGGTATATGTAAAACGAGATTTGAAATTGTGCCGGAATCATCCATCGTGAAATATAAATGCTAGAAGGGCAGCATCTTCCCAAGAGCCCCGTCTGGCCCTATCCTGACAGCACACATTTATCACAGGGTGAGTGATGGGACCTAGAATATCTTTGCTTGTATCCAGTAGACTTAGAGCAAAAACTTCAGCAGATTAAAAGGAATCTTGGCAAGATGAATCAGTCCCTCGCCAGTTTTTCAATGTGAAACTGATGAAAACATGTTGATTTTATAAACAACTCGATCAATTTTTAGAATGCCTAAAGAGCCACCAAAATGAATTCAATTTTCCCAATCACAATTCTGCATGGAACTTTTCTCTTTTACCAACTGCTTTTTTTTTCGTTATTTGAAGTTATTTGAACCCCCCCCAAATAGTTTTTTTAGTGTAAAATGGAAACTTTTTTTGATTTCCTTGTAGACAAGTTAGCTGGTAAAAGTGTTCTTAGATGCCAATGTTATTAAAGGAGAATCAAAGTCTTCTTGAACTTGGGGGAGCCAAATGTTAGGCATCCCCAAGTGATTGTATTGACTTACCTAAAACCCTGAGCCAGTGCTCCTATCGGCAGAAAACTGCACCGGCCCGGGGGTTCTTCCAGCGAGCACCACGGAGCGATCCTCTTCTGGCTTTCTTCACGCGGCTGCGCATGTGCAGTAGAGCGGAAAGCAGACTTTAACAAAAGTCGGCTGTTTCGTTTTACCGCACATGCGTCTGCCCCGGGAAATTCGAAGAAAGAAGATGCAGGAAGAGGATCGCTCCGTGGTGTTCACTGGAAGAACCCTGGGCCGGTGCAGTTTTCTGCTGATAGGAGCACTGGCCCAGGGTATCAGGTAAGTCAATACAATCACTTGGGGGTGCTTAACATTTGGCACCCCAAGTGCAATATGACTACTTTCCTTCTCCTTTTTATAGGAAAAACACATAAAAATATAGGCAGGTATATTTATCCGGAAAAGGTGGCAACCCTGAGAGCAGTACAGGGAACAACCCAATAACTATAATAACTAGAAAAGATTGGATAAATCAGTCATTATAGATGATCAACTCTGTAAGACCAACATTGGGAATGTTTACGCATAGACATTAACAGATGCCAGCCAATTAAATGTTTGTTTTATTGCTCTACCTGCAGCTGGCTGAAATAAAAGCGAATCACTGATTGGCTGCTATATAATATCTGAAAGTGGAAGTTTAAAGGTGGCCAGAGATCTTTCCAGAAAAGATTGTTCGTTTCAATACACACGTGTAGAGCTGAATCATCAGATGTACAGGTAGAAACAATATAATTCTTCCTGCTTCTCACGATTCAGCACTAACAATGGCTGATGTTCAGGTGCCTTTAAGGGCACCTGATCAAAATTTTATGGCCAACCAGATCGACAAGCCGACCGATATCTAAGTCTTCTGCTAATGTCGGTCAGCTTGTCTCCCACCATACACGCACCAAATATCGCATGAAGATTAATTTCCTACAATATTATCAGTGCGTCTATGGCCACCTTAAGGTTGGGTTGGGGAGGTCTTTATACCAAAAAGCTTTAGTTGTGATCTTACAGTACCTGCAGAATTGCACCACATCAGTTGTTCAGCTAGCTGCAAGTAATACAATGACAGCAATATTTGATTGGGTATCATAGGCTACTACCCAGGTGCAAATTTATCCCAATTTAAGGACAGGACCCTAGTGATGAGGAGATGAGAGGGAGAGACAAAGAAAAGCAAGGCTACCATATGATATTATTACAAATGGTTCATTTCTATTTAGCACTAAGGAAGTATTGTATTTAGTGGACTCATTCTGCAAGTGACAGTGTATTGTCGGCTATTATTATGGCTGCCGTGGAAGCTCCATCTTCTATTACAGGGCCAATACCATCAGAGAGTTATTACTCATTGTCAGTCACAATGGAATTCCATTTAACTGAAACTCACTGGGAGGGAACCTTTCCAAATCCCAATTAAATAGAAAACTTTATGGAGTCACACTTGTATGAGCGGCAATGTTGCAAGTCTTTATGAACGGCTATCTTGTTACTGCAAGCTGAGCATATCCGGATTTCACGGCTACTTTACATTTATGTGTTGCACACAGATAGACAAGTATATAATGGATTTAATCTTGTCACACATAGTAGGGCACATACAGAGCCCAGCTGTGGCCAAAATAGGCTCCAAAGAGTGAGATATATATTGGCAATAAAATGCTGAAAGCTAATGGGGCTGAAAACAAAACAATTTTAGGGCTCAGCAAAACTTAGGAAAGTGTATTATTATAGTATATTGAAACTGCTCACTAGGCAAGGCCACACTGGACTCTCTGCACTACTGGACCCTAGATAAATATGAAGGTTGGTTTATCCTGTTCTGAAGACTGAAGCAGCAGCCCCAATGCTGCCCCCCTCTCCCGCTCTGTGTTGGAGCATGTCAAGGAGGGAATACATCACTAGTGCAGTGTTATAGAAAAAAGCAAATCCAGCTCTTAGTTACTCCCGCCTAAGGCAAGGGTCTCACCTAACCCATTGGCTATTAAGAGTCCAGTTGCAAAGGTATCCTACTGCCAGTAGGGATGTAGCGAACCGCCGTTTTGGTGTTTGCGAACGCCGTTCGCGAACACCGGCAAAAAATGCGAACGGTTCGCGAACCGTTCGCGAGCTTCGAACACCCGCAAAATCGTTCGATTCGAACGTTCGAAGGATTTTTCGTTCGATTCGAACGTTTGAAGGATTTTCATCGTTCGATCGAAGGATTTTCATTCGAATCGAACGGTCGAGGGATTTTAATCGTTCGAACGAATGGAAATCGTTCGAACGAATGGAAATCGTTCGATTTTAGCGGTCGAATGGTCGCGAACTCAAATTGCGAACGTTCCCAAACGTTCGCGAACATTAGGCGGACGCGAACGGTCGAAGTTCGCGCAAACAAGTTCGCAGGCGAACTGTTCGCTACATCCCTAACTGCCAGCACTGGCCCCTGGCTCACACCTCCCAACATGTGAAAAACAGTAAGGGGGACGCGAATAGCAAAGTGATTTTTTTTATATGACCATTTTGTAGCTACAACTCCCTAAATACCATATCCATTTTACAAAATCTGGAAAGTGTGAACACATTTCTGGGTTTTTTTGGGTCATCTTAAAGTTACGGTTGTATCTTTGTTCATCTTAACTATTTACAAACATTTAGTGCATGTGCTGAGTATTCTGGACTCTCTGACAAAAAGCCTCTTATAAAATTAAGTTTCAGAAACACTGTATCTTTTCTGGCGTCAATGCAGGCAATCAAATAATTTCGATTAGAATTCCAGGACTGCAGGCTGAGCTGTAAAAATCCAAACTGTCCCGCAAAAATCGGGACAGTTGGGAAGTTCCGTATGCTCTGGCCCTATTTAATTGAGCTCCTTCAGAGTTAGTTTTAGGGCAGGCCAGAAAGGGTATTGGCCATGGGTCATTGCTGAAAGAAAATGCTACTAGAAAATGCTACAGTACACAGTACACATTTGTATAATATAACAAAATATTACTTTAGCCACCTTCTGCAGTTGTCTATCTATGTGGATGTGGGCATGACACTGTGTGAATGGCACAAAATACAGCTTTTCTTCATCACCTACCCTAGGTCAGGCCCTGCCTGCTCAAAATAACCTCTACACAGAGGAATAGTAATAACACAGCACCTCCCTGGGAGGGAGCAGGGGTTGCTGCCTGAAATTTGGCTCTAAAAGTAACCACAGGCGGCTTTTCGCCATCCGTGGTAACTGGCCGCTCTGTGCCACCTGAGGCAAAGTTCTCACCCTGCCTCATGGCAGGAGCGGCCCTGCATTTAGAACAGTGTCCGATAAGCAACTTGCTTACCAATCCTTTGGATGTTGCTCCCAGTGGCCTCAAAGCAGGTGCTTATTTTTGAATTCCAGGCTTGGAGGCAAATTTTGGTTGGCCAAAAACCAGATGTACTGACAAACAGAGCCTCCTGTAGGCTGCCAGTCCACATAGGGGCTACCAAATAGCCAATAACAGCCCTTATTTGGCACCCATAACATAATTTATGCTTGCATTGCTGCCCAACTCTTCCTACAGTAACCTGTCTAATCTGTCTAACACAGGCACCTGGCTCATGTTACTCTCTGAGTCTCTCTGACCAGCAGTAATACTAAAAATCAGCAATAATACTAAACTGCTCTAATGTTTCCACTTATACAGACAGGGTTTCTGGAACTCTTTCACACTTACTCATAGTCCCAAATTCTTACATGACTAGAGAGCAGAATACATGGCCATTGGCCAATAAGTACTACTTACATCTCAAACCATTACCCCAAGCCTCACTGGTTACCACCAAAATGATAAATGAATATTTCTTTTACACGCAAGGCTGATATAAATGGGCTGCTCTGTCTTGGCATGTAAACAAAACCACAAGCATCCCAGGATTCCTACATGCCAGACTTTCCTTGGTTATATCTAAACATCTTTGCAACTTTGGCTAACGGTAGAAATGTGTACAGTTATCCGTACTTAGATTTTGTTGCTATAACATTTTTTATTTGATAACCATAATTATTTTTATGCTTAAAGCTAAAGGAGACATAAATATACTGTAAAATAAATGAAGTTTGTTGGCCTCTCCTGTTAATTTGCTTCTGATTGTTGTATTTGCAGTATTTGGATTTGTAGGAACAGATGCTATCTATAAACACTTTGCTTGGACTTTGCAAGAAATCATTCTTATTCGGTTGGAATGAGCCTGTTTGCATGTGATGTTTGCAAGATTAAGAAGCAATGATGGAGTAAATGTGAGTTTAAATATATTACTGAAATATAGATCAAGAAAACGTGTGTACAGTACCCGCAGAAGCTTGTTAATGGGCTCTGGAACATATCAATTTACTTGGCCCTCAAATGCCTTAAAGTGATACTGGCACGGAAAATAAAACCCATTTATCCATGTCAGCATTTTATCTTTGATTCACTTTAACATTTCAAACAAAACTGTCCAGGAGTTTTTTTTTAATTATTTTTAATGAAATGTAAAACTTATTTTTTTGTGAAATGATTTTTCATGAAAATGTAAATTACGGTTCAAATTCAGTATAGTATTCGTCTAAAGCAAAAAATGATAGATTTGCTGCATCCCTAATATATTTTAGGGTCAACTAGTAGATGAGTTATACAAGTTCCACGGGGATTTATACAAATCAGATTATCCTTGGGAAAATAAACATCTTCTTTTTCCTGTATCCGATATGTTTCCGATAAATAATGAGTTAATGAGTTATTTGTACTGTTATAATGTCTCCCTTTTCTGTGTAATAAAAGTATGTTATTGATGTTCAGCAGTACTCCCCTAATAAATACCATAAAACAAGTTTCTTGTAAAATAGACTGGTGGGATAATGTGTGGGCAAACCATCCCAAAATATTACACAGCTCTTCATGTAAAGACACATAACATTTGTCCAATAACATAAAACTATTTTATAATTGTCAGGCTTCTAAACTGTGAACTCTAATAATGTAAAATAATAATAAGTATTTCTATAAAAGTTGACAGTCGGGAGATCATTTTTGAAAGAGAAAAGGAAAACCTTTTGATGTTGTTCTGCTTAAAAAAGAGTAAGAAAGTATAAGAAACATCAGATGACTCTTCTCTAGTGATGGGTGAATCTATCCCGTTTCGCTTTGTCAAAACCCCCCCAAAAAATTGTGAAACTTATTGAAATTAGTGGGCCTCAAAAACATTCACAGGCAGCGAAATGCGAAAATTCGCTGTGATTCCATGCCTGGCAAATAAATTCACCCATCACTACTTCTCTGCTCTTTCCTAAGCAGAGCAACATCAGAAGACTTTGCTCTTCTGCAATTTTGCAGTGACTTCAGAACGTGCCAGCAGATGGAGCTATTGTTTCAATTTTATTAGAATAGAAGTTTACAAACTGCTAATATATAAAGTGCTCAGAACAGTACTCTAGGATAATTTTACATGAATTTGCTTTTAGAATTTACATATCATGAAAATTCCTTCGTGTAGGTCCTTCCTCTTTGGACTCCACCAGGAATAGATGCTGCTGTAGAGCTTGGAGGAGAAGACTTGTGCCCTACAGTAACCAACACATACTGTTTTAAAGTTGGAGAACAGGGACCCAGTGAATGAGGCTTATTTAGTGATAGTCACAGCTCAGTCATAGTCAGGTTAGCTTAGCAATAGCAACACTTGTCTCTCTTGAGGCCTGATAGACTGGAGTGGACTCTCCCAGGTTATACCTTGCCTAAAGTTAGGGGCCATTTAGATGGAAAAGAGCTTCCACTGGAGGGAATCCAAAACACTAAATGGTATGTCTATACTTGTGTAAGGAATACTCACCGTCCACACCAACGCCATAGGCAAGATGGCGGAGCCCAGGACTCCCACATGGCACGATCCGACGCCAATGCGTCAAAACGTGCGCAGCATCAGCGTGTGACGCATGACATCATCACACTCGTTTGGCGCAAAAATCTGCCTATAAAAGACGCCAGAACCTTACAGAACTTGTCCAATTATAGGTTCAACTTATTGTGTTCCTGGGTGTGATTGACTGACTCGGCTCTTTATTCCTTTTATATCGACTAAGAACCTTGGTGCCTGTATTGACCCTTTTGCTTGGACTTGATTACTCTTCTTCTTGAATCCTTCGGATATTGTAAACTGTGTTGGACTTGTTGCTTCCTCCTTGGTCTGCAAATCCTAGCGGAGCCTACAGCCCTAACAACTTGCAACCATATACCTTTGAAAGTCCCATCTTCAAATGGGTACTGTTGCTTAATTGCCTTTAGTCCCTAACTAGATCACTCCATTCCATTTTGAATAAACAGGGTTCAGTATATTTCCAAATAGTGTCGTATGAAACTTTCATTAAACTGAGAATGCATGTGTTTTTGGTGTAAATGTGATTGGGCCTTTTTTCATTAATACATAAATAAAACAAGGTCACTACACATCAATGAAAAGTTTAATGTGAATAATAAATGATTGGGGATAACAAGCGTAGGTTTATGAAGCATGAAGTCTCAGAAGGTGTTTACAACAGTCAACATATGAGCTGATTACGTTTACAAAACGACATCAGTAAGTGTAAAGGAAAGTACACCTTCATTCTGCAAATGTATTGTGTTGTAAGGGATTGGGCACAGACCCCCAATTACGGCTGCTATGATATTATTCAGACTCAGGAGTGATATATTGCAGCCTGTTAATTGGATGCCACGTACAGAGAAGCAGATCGGTTGTTAGGAGTAACAAATTGCAGCAAGTAATTCACTGGTCTGTGGATTCAAAGGCTGAGCGCAGCTCTTAATAGAACATTCACTGTTTAAAGGACCACTGCACCTTCAAACAAACATGATTAAATGTGTGTTGTAGGGGGGCAACTGTGCTGGTCCAATTGCCCTGTACCATTTTAATTTTCAGCTACACAGAAGGGCCACTCATTGCTGCTGGTCAAATGAGTGAGGGATATCAGGCATGGGATCTATTATCTGGAAACCTGTCATTTAGAAAGCTCTGAATTAAGGGAAAACCTTCTACTTGCATAGACTTAATTTTAATCAAATAATTCACATTTTTAAAAATGATCAACTTTTTCTCTGTACTAATAACACCATACCTTGTATTTGATCCCAAAAAAGATATAATTAATCCTTACTGGAAGAAAAAAAATCCTTTCGGGTTAAATGAATGTATTAATTATTTCTGGTAGATTTAAGGTTTGGGGATCCAAGATATAGAAAGACGCTTATCTGGAAAACCCAGACATCCTGGATAAATGGTTCCATACCTGTACAACAAGATGGGAACAACAGAACAAGATGGCAACAGCAACACAGTGCTACTCAACCTGGTGCCCTTCAATTAAAGGGATAATGTCATGGGAAAACATGTTTTTTCAAAATGAATCAGTTAATAGTGCTGCTCCCACAGAATTCTGCACTGAAATCCGTTTCTCAAAAGAGTAAACAGATTTTTATATATTTAATTTTGAAATCTGACATGGGGCTAGACATATTATCAGTTTCCCAGCTGCCCCCCAGTCATGTGACTTGTGCTCTGATAAACTTCAGTCACTCTTTACTGCTGTTCTGCAGGTTTGAGTGATATCACCCTTTCCCTCCCAGCAGCCAAACAAAAGAACAATGGGAAGGTAACCAGATAGCAGCTCCCTAACACAAGATAGCAACTGACTGGTAGATCTAAGAACAATACTCAATAGTAAAATCCAGGTCCCACTGAGACACATTCAGGTACATTGAGTAGGAGAAACAACAGCCTGCCAGAAAGCAGTTCCATCCTAAAGTGCTGGCTCTTTTCTGAAAGCACATTACAAGGCAAAATGACCTGAGATGGCGCCTACACACCAATATTACAACTAAAGAAAATATACTTGCTGGTTCAGGAATTAAATTTTATATTGTAGAGTGAATTATTTGCAGTGTAAACAGTGTAATTTATAAATAACAACTATATCATAAAAATCATGACAGAATCCCTTTAATGTTAAGGTACTAGCCCTAAGAGTAAAAGCCTTGTGGTCCATAAATTCCATTTGTTTCTAAATCTGATTGTAGCTATAATATTGTTAAATAGATGTGAGCCACTAGCTCATGCAGAAGTACATTTGGAAAGTAATATGAGTCACATACATGAACTGAAATGGCCTGGAAGGCTGGTCTCCAAATAATATGATACTGTTATGAACTGATAATATATTGTAAAAATGTATTGTGCTGCATATAAGTTATACATACATTACATATGTCTCTTATCACATCCCATGAACAAACGTATGATGCTTGTCTTACCTATGACTGCAGTCTGCTATTACAGTTCCTTATAGTTTTGGCCGAGACCACATCTCCACTCCATCAATTCTTTTAGGGGACTATTTAAATAAATAAGACTTCGACAGGTGACAGTTTAAATTATGGTTATATTGTGGTCTCTCTTTTCAAGGCACATTCTCACGCAAAGCTATAAAGACCTTCATACGATCATTGACAATCTTTGCAAACAAAACATTACACATTTCTTCCTTTAATATTTCCATTAGACAACTCCATCTTGCAAAACAGTTTGGGTAAGGGAACAGTAAATCCCTTGATAAACACAGTCAAGGAACAGTTTACAGACAGTAACAGCTATTTAAACACAAAGCTGGAGAACCTTAGACAGACCTGTTGATTCCCTCATCTCCTCAACGGCTGTACTGCAACTTGACAGCTGATATCATGTCTTCATATAGCAGCACCACATAGAGAGAAACCCCAAGGTCAAAGAAATGAAATCCAGAAAGAACTTTACAAAAAATGAATTCTGAAAAATTGCACAGGAGGGATTAGGCATCCTCTTTCATGAAGTTGCTTTCAGAAATTCAGTGAAAGTGAAGATAAATAGGGCAGCTACTATGTTATGTTTTGGTATTGTATTTTCAGAGGCTAGAAGATGAAATTATTTATTAAAGGATAAGTAAACCTTAAAAATAAGTGTTTCTAAGAACTTTTGCCATTTATATGTGTGGGGGTCCTGACCAATTGTTTTTTTTTATAAAAATGTGTGGGGGCCCTTACCAATTGTTTTTTTTAAATGTGTGGGGGCCCTGACCAATTGTTTTTTTTGTTTTAAATGTGTGGGGGCCCTGACCAATTGTTTTTTTTGTTTTAAATGTGTGGGGGCCCTGACCAATTGTTTTTTTGTTTTAAATGTGTGGGGGCCCTGACCAATTGTTTTTTTTTGTTTTAAATGTGTGGGGGTCCTGGCCAATTGTTTTTTTTTAAAAAAAATGTGTGGGGGCCCTGGCCAATTATTTTTTTTTTAAATGTGTGGGGGTCCTGGCTAATTGTTTTTTTTAAAAAAAAATGTGTGGGGTCCCTGGCCAATAGTTTTTTTTTAAAAAAATGTGTGGGGGCCCTGGCTAATTGTTTTTTTTGAAAAAAATGTGTGGGGGCCCTGGCCAATTATTTATTTTTTTAAATGTGTGGGGGTCCTGGCTAATTGCTTTTTTTTAAAAAAATGTGTGGGGGCCCTGGCCAATTGTTTTTTTTAAAAAAATGTGTGGGGGCCCTGGCTAATTGTTTTTTTTTAAAGAAATGTGTGGGGTCCCTGGCCAATTATTTTTTTTTCCTGGGTGGGGTCCTGGCTAATTGTTTATTTATTTTTTAAT
This sequence comes from Xenopus laevis, assembly GCF_017654675.1. Lineage (NCBI taxonomy): Eukaryota > Metazoa > Chordata > Amphibia > Anura > Pipidae > Xenopus > Xenopus laevis. The sequence continues at coordinate 130,934,541 of NC_054377.1, read as the reverse complement.
AACTCGTAGGGGCCCTGGCCACCAATGTAGGAGGGGCCTTGGCATCAAAGTTATTTTTTTAACTTGTAGGGGGGCACTTAATGTTTTAATGCCTGTGTCTTGTGTGGCCTTCATACTAAGGGAGGGGTGGCGAGGGGGCCCCAGAAAATTTTGTTGTGTGGGCCCCGTGATTTCTGATGGCAGCCCTGCTAATACTGCTGCTAACTAGGGATGCACCAAATCCAGGATTTGGTTTGGAATTCTGTCAGGATTCAGCCTTTTTTTTTGGCCTAATCCTTGTGCCTGGCCGAACCAAATCCGAATCATTCACATATGTAAATTAGGGATGGTAAGGGAAATCACATGACTTTTTGTCACAAAACAAGGAAATAAAAAATGTTTCCCCCCCACTTTTTCCTTTCCCAAATACTGAACTGATTCGGATTTGGTTCAGTATTTGGCCAAATCTTTCACAAAGGATTAAGGAATTTGGCCGAATCCCAAATAATGGATTTTCCCGAATCCCAAATAGTGTATTCGGTGCATCCCTACTGCTAACAGTCTTGAGTATTAAGAAAGACATCTGGCAAATGTATATTACTTTCTCTTTGGGAAAAAAATAATTTCATCATACAATGATAATAGAAAAGAATGAATATGTCAAAAGAGTAGATGAGATAGCAATACAGAGCCACCATGATTAGCACTGGAAGCTGAATGCTGGTGTATAGGGATGTAGCGAACTGTTCGCCGGCGAACTAGTTCGCGCGAACTTCGACTGTTCGCGTCCGCCGCAAGTTCGCGAACGTCGCGCGACGTTCGTCAATAGGCGTTCGCGTCAAAATCGGTCGCCCATTCGACCATTCGATCGCTAAAATCGAACGATTTTCGTTCGATTCGAACGAAAATCGTTCGATCGAACGATTAAAATCCTTCGATCGTTCGAATCGAACGATTTTCGGATGATCGAAGTTCGCGAACAGTTCGCGAACAGTTCGCAAATTATGCCGGTGTTCGCGAACGGCGTTCGCGAACACATCGGCGGCGGTTCGCTACATCCCTACTGGTGTATGAAAAAAACGCATATTTTCATATTCTTCTATTTCGTATCTTTTTCTTTTTTTCTTTGGTCCACTACCGAGCAGTCCGACTGAGTTTTTACATTGTCTGTTATTTGAATATTGTGTGCTTTTTACAGGTTTGTAACACTTAGAGGCCGATTCACTAAGGGTCGAATTTCGAAGTTAAAAATACTTCGAAATTCGACCCTCGGATTGAAATCCTTCGACTTCGAATATCGAAGTCGAAGGATTTAGCGCTGATCCTGCGATCGATCGATCGAAGGATTTTCAGTTCGATCGAACGATTAAATCCTTCGAATCGAACGATTCGAAGGATTTTAATCCAACGATCGAAGGAAAATCCTTCGATCAAAAAATCACAGGCAAGCCTATGGGGACCTTCCCCATAGGCTAACATTGACTTCGGTAGCTTTTAGCTGCCGAAGTAGGGGGTCGAAGTTTTTTTTAAAGGGCAAGTACTTCGACTATCGAATGGTCGAATAGTCGAACGATTTTTCGTTCGATTCGTTCGATTTCGTTCGACTTCGAACGAATTTAACCAATTCGATGGTCGAAGTACCCAAAAAATACTTCGAAATTCGAAGTATTTTTCATTCGAATCCTTCACTCGAGCTTAGTGAATCAGCCCCTTACATTTAAATAGACATTTCAATTGAAGACTGCCAAGTCCAGTTTCTAGACCGGGAGAGCGACTGGTTCAAAAGAGATGTTAAATAAGCCATATATGTAAAAACTGAAAAACCAAGTCTAAATAGAAGCTGGGGGGGGGGGGGGGTGCGACATCTATGGTCTGCCACATACAATGCTGTTTTGGCACCTCTCCCTGGAAGGTTTAATAACACACAAAGCCCCAATCTTGCTAATACAATCAACACCTAGGGGCTGATTCACTAAATTCGAGTGAAGGATTCGAAGTAAAAAAACTTCGAATTTCTAAGTTTTTTTTGGGCTACTTCGACTACGACTTCGAATCGAAGGTTGCAAACTAAAAATCGTTCGACTATTCGATAGTCAAAGTACTGTCTCTTTAAAAAAAACTTCGACCCCCTAGTTCGGCAGATAAAAGCTACTGAAGTCAATGTTAGCCTACGGGGAAGGTCCCCATAGGCTTGCCTAAGTTTTTCTGATCGAAGGATATTCCTTCGATCGTTGGATTAAAATCCTTCGAATCGTTCGATTCGAAGGATTTAATCGTTCGATCGAATTTTCTGCACTAAATCCTTCGACTTCGATATTCGAAGTCGAAGGATTTCAATTCCTAGTCGAATATCGAGGGTTAATTAACCCTCGATATTCGACCCATAGTGAATCAGCCCCTTAATTTAATGACATCATTGTGGATTATGATAAACAGATTATGCTGATTGGAGCAACATTTCAGAGGATATCTATTCTCGAGGAAGATTTAAAAGTTATTCTGAATTGAGAAAGCCAGTTGGATGAGTGGTGAAACGTCTTCAAGGAAAAAAACATAGCAAGTCCAATTGATTTGACTTATTTCTATAGAAGTACCTTGTACAGGTATGGGACCTGTTATCCAGAATGATCAGGACCTGGTGCTTTCCAGATAACGGAAATTCCGTAATTTGAATCTTTATACCTTTAGTCTACTAAAAAATCATGTAAACATTAGATAAACCCAATAGGCTGGTTTTGCTTCCAATAAGGATTAGGTATATCTTAGGTTGGATCAAGTTCAAGATACTGTTTTATTATTACAGAGAAAAAAGTCATTTTGAAAAATGTGGATTATTTTGATAAAATAGAGTCTATGGGGTATATTTATCAAAGAGTGAAGTTAATAGTGAAGTTCCGCCACTAGAGAGAAATTCCGTCACTCCCCATTCATTTCTATGGGATTTTTAAAGGCGTATTTATCAAAGGGTGAACTTTCACTTTCACCCATTGATAAATACGCCTTTCAAAATCCCATAGAAATGAATTGAGAGCTGCGGCATTTCACTCGAGTGGCAGAACTTCACTCTTTGATAAATTTACCCCTATGGGAGACAGGCATCCCGTAATTTGGAGATTTCTGGATAACAGGTTTCTGGATAACAGATCCCATACCTGTACTTGATCCCTACTAAGAAACAATACATCCTTAGAGGAAAAACAATTCTGTTGGTTTATTTCATGTTGTTCATTTTGTAGAGATACAAATTACAGTAAGATCCCTTATCTGGAAAACCCGCCGTCCCAAGCATTCTGGATAATAGGTTACATACATGTAGTTATTAATTGATAATACCATGAATGTGTCCTTTCCTGAACAGAATGGCAAAGGCTTAATTTACTGATACATGATGATGTTTATATAGATGATTTACTGCTTATAACTCCACATTGATTTGGTCCTCTACTAACAAGTCTCTGATCACCATCCTGCTTTGGCCCACCGTGTTGGGTTTGGTAAAGATCTGCTCTTTGGTGACTTTTACATACCCTGTATGCCATCTTTTAATCCGGAATTACTTGAGAAAGAAAGCAATACTTATTAATAGGTTATATTTCATATATTTACCTTGACACATGAATTACAACTGCGAAAATATTTTGATTTTTTTACTGTTTTTAGTTTCCCAGTTGCCTTGTTAGAGCTGCCAAGTTGCTTGTTACAAGCCTTAGATACAGCTTTATGCCTCACAAACTCCCTGCCATAGGTGTGAACTTCTTTGCTTCCCCACCAGTTTGTAGTTACAAATATACAAATCTCCTTGGCTGCCAGGAGTGGTGGCACCGTCATTGCTTTAGGAAGCGAGTGCTTCAGACTTGGCTGCCAGTTCCTTGGCAACTCAGAAAGCTCATTGCGTCCAAGCTCACCATGCATTTCCTTTCAACGTGTACTGTTCAGCTTCTGGTTTTTCCATTATATTGTGCCCAGTGTATTTTATGTGATATTAATAATCTGCACTTAAAGGGGAACTCTGTCTCCCAAAATTTAACTCTAAGCAACTTTCCAATACACATTATTAGCCTAACACTTTATGCTCTCCTTGCATTGTGTAGTTTAATCAAAATCTAGAGATAATCTACAGATAAATCCCCATTATAATGAACTCCTACTCTCAGACACAGAATGCAGCTTGGGGGTTGTTTATACAGTGCCTCCATATGTAATAAAATGCACAGTGTTTGCATAGGTTCACAGCAGCCAATAAGATGTTTGCCTTTAGACAGGTTACAGTGAATGTGTGCTATGGGTAAAAAGAGCTGCAGCAAACTTTCTTTTGGTTATCCTTTTATTATATAACTGTTTACAAACATTGAGTCGTCAGTACTTTACAACAGGAATTATAATAAAAATGCCCTTTTTATTAGAAACAGAAGAGAATACATTTTCAATCTTGTATTGCGCTAATGTTATACAAAGGTGTCTATAGGTGTATACTGATGCCCCAGTTTATGTACTCAACCTTTCTGTTCTCTCAACCAATGGCATTTTGATGGATTATAATTTCAAATTTCTCCAGTGTGTCCAGATCCTGAAATATTTGGCACAGAAATCATTGAAAATACCTGCTCTACAAAGGGATGCATGGGTATAAAGCAGACCCGCCCAACTTTTTTATTTAGTTGGTGGTTGATTATCCACTAGACTGTGTGCACGAGTGCCAGATTATGATAAAACCATTAAACCATACCATTAATGCCCCTGGCCAGACTTTGGGGCCATAACAATCACTTGGGGGCAACATCTGGGGAGTTTAACCTTTTACACTTACCCTTAAAGGAGAAGGAAAGTTTTTTTTACTTGGGGTTGCATAACTTTTGGCACCCCCAAGTGATCGCATGTGCTTACCTGAAACCCCAGGCCGGTGCTCCTATCAGAAGAAAAATGCACTGGCACTTCCAGCAAGCACCATGGAGAGATCATCTTCTTTTTTCTCGTGGCTGCACATGTGCAGTAGTGCGAAAAACTGACATTTAAAGAAAAAGTAGGCGATTTCCTTCTACTAATTTGAAGTTAGAAGAAGCCGGAAGACGATCGCTCCGTGGTGCTCACTGGAAGAATCCCTGGCAGGTACAGTTTTCTTCTGATAGGAGCACCGGCCCAGGGTTTCAGGGAACTACCTGATACATTAGATAGCTTTCAAAAGGGGTTGGGTGGCTTTTTAGCAAATGAGGGAATACATGGTTATGGAAGATAGCTCATAGTACAAGTTGATCCAAGGACTAGTCCGATTGCCATCTTGGAGTCAGAAAGGAATTTTTTCCCCCTCTGAGGCAAATTGGAGAGGCTTCAGATGGGGTTTTTTTTTTCCTTCCTCTGGATCAACTAGCAGTTAGGCAGGTTAAAAAAAGAGTCAAAAGGTTGAACTTGATGGATGTGTGTCTTTTTTCAACCTCACCTATTATGTTACTATGTTACTATGTAAGTATATGAAATAATTTGGGGGTGCCTAACTTTTGGCACTCCAAGTTAAAAGACCTTTCCTTCTCCTTTTAAGTTTATTTTATATAACTCAGGCTCTCACAAACACTGCTGTTCAGGAAACTATACTTGCTCCAAACGTTACCAAAGTATTCATAGCATCTAGAAGTGATCATTCATAGGAGGATAAGGAAACATGTTTAAAATAATCACATCCATGGCAGGCTTTCAGCAGACTGTTAATAAATCCTCAGATACATACAAGTCCCACACAGACGTCTCATGCATGGTGCAAATGGAAGTCATAGAAAATATACACAATACAAATCAAAGAAGATATGCTACGAATCTCCAGACGCCATAAACAGAAGGATAGGAGGTCGCAATTCCACTGACACATGAAAACAACACTTTTTATTCATGTTTTAGCCAAGCTCTACGCAATCCCATTTTATACATCTAGCACTCAATGGAATTTTCCAGGTAATGTTTTTCTGTTGCTTGTTTTCTTTTATGAACAGAAAAGTCATGAGTAAAGGCCAATGTATATCTGTAAGTGTTCTTCTCTGTGTTTTTTCAAATACAGGTATGGGATCTGTTATCCAAAAACCCTTTATGTACAGACTGCAAAATAAGCAAATAATTCTAATTTTTAAGAATAAATTCCTTTTTCAGTACATTGATTCAAACTAAAATACTGTATACAGTATTTTATTAAGTAATCCTTATTGGAAGCAAAACCAGCCTGTTGGGTTTAATGTTTACACAATTTTCTAATAGACTTAAGGTATGAAGATCCAAATTACGGAAAAATCTGTTATCTGGAAAACCCCAGGCCTCAAGCATTCTGTATAACAGGTCCCATACCTGTACAGCACTTCTGTCTTTGAAACATAAATGAACAGTGAAATTAACCTGGTGCCTAGAAGACCTCAGTTGAGGCAAGAACTACAGCAGTCTACTCATACCTTATAACTGAAAGCATGTATGCATGAAAATCAGTGTAAGGATCAATCGGCTTGTGAATATTAAAGAAGTAAAGTATTTAATTTACACCAGGCCCCCCATCATACCATCTATATTTCTAAATAGTGCCCCTTTCCACTATATCTGTTGGCCCAATAGATTGCTGTGCAATGGGGTTAGTCACATCACAGCCTGCCAGTACCTGTACGGCAGTGACCACCTACCGCTCCTTTTTTTTGTATTGAATTGCTTCCACAATTTCCCTCTAATATTGAAGCCTGAGCTGTCTTGTTCACCCAACTGCAAAAATTGCAAAACGCACACACAGTGCAGCAGGGATGCATTGAATCATGACCTGCAAACAGTGCAATGAGATCGCCCCAATCCCGCCCGAACCGTGGGTATTAGACCGGCCAGTGTCCATGGTGTCCTCTTCACCATGGTTATCAGGCTCCCAGAGGTGCAAATCCTGGGGAGCTTACTAGGGCTAAATCTGTTATGGAGCCTTTGGCCAGAGGGTCAAGTGTTTCTCTCTGTCTTCCATAATGGATGGATTCTTCCATACTTCCCTGAGAGGTACCCACCAACTGATTAGGACAGATACTACACTTTATCTTAGCCAAACGGCTAATAACAAGGTTCTGGCTTTTAGTGAACATGATCCAGCTAATGACAGCTGAAGAAACTGACAAACTCAGGCAAGTCCATACATGGTGGCTGCCAACCCTGCTGTACAACTCTGAATTTAGAGGTAGGGGTTGATGTGGTGCAGGGGGGCTATGCATGGGGCCCATTGTGTATAAAAGTTATTAGCCCTCTTTTAAGTATTGAAAGCGAACAAAATTAGTGCCAAAACTAAAGGAGTAGTAGACCCAATGGCCTACTCCTCCATGAGTCCATTCCCAATGGCCTACTCCTCCATGAGTCCATTCCCGCACTGCCTGAATTTATATGGATTGCTGGTACACAGGAGGGGATAGTAAGGAAAAACTTTAAGAAACCTAAGGCACTCAGGATTCTTTGCAGATATAATGGTTGCTTATTTAAACATATTTGTATTCCTTATTTCCATTTGTTTTACTACTCCCTTCATTAAATATAATACTTCTAACTTTGTGCCTTTTGGTTCTCATCTCACTTCTCTCTGACCGTCTCTTTAAGCCAGTGTTAGTGGCAGAAATATCAACCTTATTATAGAGGACACAAAGATTCATTTATTTTGTTGCCTCTCCCCATGAGGTAGTATACAGATGTCAAATTTGAAATGTCAGCTCTCATTATTTGCTGAATAACCCAATCATACTAATAGCATTAAATCATTTCAAAGTAAAATTAATTGAATTGTGAGATCAGTTTGCACAACAAACATCATTGTGCTTTACTAATTAGACATGTTGACATTCTGCAAAGATTTGGTGAAACCCTATGATACAAAACTAGCACTTCAAAAGCTCATAGTGTAAGCATAATACAGCAAACTGCCATATATCTAACACATACCTAAGTATAATCAATTACTTTCATATCATGATCAAGAAAAAGTAACACCATGCGGTCTCATCACAAACACCCCAGTCCAAGGGTTGCCAAAATTTGAAGAGGCTTACTAATAGTAAATGCAGTAGCAAAAGTAGTTGTAAAATGTTAAAAGAGTTTATTAGGAAAAGTATAGCCTAATGCGTTTTGTGCCAAATGGTACTTACTCATAGGCTAATGAGTACAACTGTACAAGCATTTTATAGGGTGCTGACCAATTAGAAAAGGATATCATCACCCCTATAAAAATCTTTTTATAGGGGTGATGACCAATCAGAAAAGGATATCTCCACCCCTATAAAAAGCTTATAGAGGGTGGAACCATTAGCCCAGTGATCCCCAACCAGTAGCTCGTGAGCAACATGTTGCTCTCTAACCCCTTGGATGTTGCTCCCAGTGGCCTTAAAGCAGGAGCTTATTTTTGAATTCCAGGCTCGGAGGCAAGTTTTGGTTGTATAAAAACCAGGTCCACTGCCAAACAGAGTCTCAATGTAGGTTGACAATCCTCATAGGGGCTACCAAATGGCCAATCACAGCACTTATTTGGCACCCCAAGAACATTTTTCATGCTAGTGTTGCTCCCCAAATCCTTTTACTTCGGAATGTTGCTCATGGGTTCAAAAGGTTGGGGATCTCTGCATTAGCCTATAAGTAAGTGACCATTGTGCACAAAATGCGTTAGGCTACACATGTCCTAATAAACACCTTTTCAGGGTTGCCCCTGCCTGTAGAAGGAGTTACATGACCTGCAAAAAAAAAAAGCACTCAATACCTGCATCTTTGTGCCTTTACATGGTCATGGAGCACCTTCTAATATCCTTACATTATACAATAGGGTGTACATTATTCCCTATATCAAAAATATAGTGAATAAAGTACAACCTACTGTAAAATATTAGGATATTAAAAGCTATCAAAAAGTTCCATGACCATATAAAAGCACAAGGCTGAAGGCCGTTTTTACACAGGTTATGACACCCTGAGGTGACTTCTAATATCTTCATAATTTTGCAGCAGGGGGTACTTTATTTATTGTAATACACAAGTTCCAATGAGTCATGTCACTATGAAATGACATCACTAAGCTATCATTTACAGGATATTCATGGCTCATGTGTATAATAATTACTATGCCCTTGTTTGCAGCAATGACTTTAAAATCCAGATATACTCACAGCCTCTGATATTAACCAACTGTTCACAAACCATTTAAATCGTGCCTGCTATAGCCAAACCCTCAAGATAGTTTACAATTTCACCTTGTTTCCTACATTCTGCAATTACGATGTTATTGGCAATAACATTTCTCATCCTCGGATAGCATCACTCAATGCCTATACATTTGTTCTGCAATGCAGCACTCTGGGACATCATTATTTCTTTCCCTTCATCTGCAAGACAATGCAATAACAATTTGGAAAAATAAATGAAACTGATATTTTCAAACCATACTGACTCAGATATGCATGGAGTCCCTGGAAATGCACAGTGCATTTGTTCAACTGGGACATGTGATATCACCATCTGGGCAATAGCAAGACACTGAAGACGGCTCACATTTAAGTGCCGAAGCGTTGATTAAATTCACTTTTCTTTCTTCACAAGACCTTTGAGTGCGGACTCCTTTTGTTTATTTATATACATATATATATATATATATATATATATATATATATATATATATATATATATATATATATATATATATGTGTGTGTGTGTGTGCAATTAGATAAACTTGCACAACTCTCAAACACATTTATTTGTGGTTTTAAGTCCTTGGAACCAGCAGCCGCTGAAACCACAAGAAACCCAGTCCCTGTAAAATGTAATCTCTACTTGACCGTTTCACTGGTGATTGCAATCAGAATTGGTCCGTCACCTTGATTACTCAAAGCTCCCATATTTTGTGTGTGTGTTTTTAAATGATAACCATCATCTGTGACCACAGCCTAATGGAAGTTTTTGCTTTGCTCTACTTTGGACTGCCAATGATCAGAGAATTAGATTTCTGGGCTCAGCTGGCTGATATTTTTTGGAATACATGCAGATTTATATAAGGATGGGCAAACCCAGACAAAGGGCAAATTAACTTATGATTCAATAAAGCACTTGTTTTTGTGTAAATGGCATGTAAGATTCATTGAATGTTTATTAGCTTCAATATACATTACTATCAAGCAGTGCCTAACAGTCGGTGTGTATGATTATACATTATAGGTATTGGAGTTAAGTATATGTTTAATTATATCCATATCAATTAACTACAACAGAACCACTACATTCTGTGTGTGTATACATATTGTGGGGATTTGCTCACACTGTTATTAGTAGAGTCAAGGCGGATGGGAGACAGAGGACAATTTCAGTTGAAAACAGATTTCTCACTGCACTTTATAGAAAGCAATATAGGTTTGGGACCTGTTATCTGTAATTTGGATCTTCATATCTTATTAACATTAAACCCAATAGGCTGGCTTTGCTTCCAGAAAGGATAAATTATAACTTAGTTTGGATCAAGTAGATATGAGATCCATTATATCGAAACTCATCCAGAAAGCTCCGAATTACAAAAAAGGCTGTCTCCCATGTTATTAACATTAAACCCAATAGGCTGGCTTTGCTTCCAGAAAGGATAAATTATATCTTAGTTTGGATCAAGTAGATATGAGATCCATTATATCGAAACTCATCCAGAAAGCTCCGAATTACAAAAAAGGCTGTCTCCCATAGACTTAATTTTATCCAGATAATCAACATTTTTAAGTCATTTACTTTTTCTCTGTAATAATAAAACAATGCCTTGTACTTAATCCAAATTAAGATAATCCTTATTGGATGCAAAACCATCCTACTGGGTTTATTTAATATTTACATGATTTTTTAGTAGACGTAAGGTATGAAGATCCAAATCACAGAAAGATCCGTTATCTGGAAAATCCCAGGTCCCAAACATACCTGTACTCTTTTATTTTTACAGAGGAAAATGGAAATCATTTTAAAAATGTTGGACTTTTTGGATAATATGGATTATATGGGAGATGGCCATTCCATAATTCAGAGCTTTATGGATAACAGGTTTCTGGGTAACAGATCCAATACATCTACAAATCAAACAGAAAAAGTACGTATGAAAGAAATGTTTCTCTAAAGTTGACCATATACTATAAAATATTCTTGTTTGGTGACTTTGCCACCACCTCAATTGAATGATGTGCTAAATCTGATTGTTGGCCCTAGGGCCATATGATAGGATTGAATATAATCAGTAGGAGCGAGGACTGTATCAAGTAGCCAATGTGGTCTTCGATCCCGTGGGAAAATCAAACCTGCTTGATCTGCATCTGCCCAATTTTCTACCAAATATTGATCTGGTGGGCCCGTTGAAGGGCCCCACCATACATGGGAATATGAGCTGTCTTATCTTTCTAAAGGACCCAAATCGGCAGCTTAAATCTTCCCATTTATGGCCACCTTAAGTCGCTGGTTAACCTGACGAAGGACCCTCACTCTTTTGGGTCTACATGGAGTTTTAGACCATAAACAAAATAAGGTCCAGTACCTTGAAGGAATTCAGCTTCCTATCACTGCTGCCCTACAGAAAAGCACCTTCTCTTACACACCAATGCGCAGTATCGTAACTAGAGGGGGGCAGGCCCTGGTGGGTGACGCGCAGCCGGGCCCCCGCCCCCCTCCGTACGGCCCTGGCCTGATCGCACCCTCTGCTCCCCCGGTAGTTCCGCCACTGCTAGTGCGCACACAAACACACCATTGCATAACATGTTTCCCTGCAGGTTGCCTCTTCATAGGCCCCTCTGTGTTTTCTTGGTTCTCTTTCAGTGGCGTTCTGGTAGGGGAATTATATTTATAAAAGAGCATCGGGATTGACAGTTGTTTGGGGTCCAAATTACCATAGCAACCATGCATTGATTTGAATAAGAAACTGGAATATGCAGTGGAGTAACTATAGAGGAAGCAGACTCCACAGTCACAGGGGGGGGCTGGACTGTGGATTCCTCTATAGTTAATTAAAAAACGCTCCTCCCCAGCCTCTCTCTGTTAAGGTGGCCATAGGCGCAAAGATCCTATCGTACGAATCGAGGATTCGTACAATTTTCGGACCGTGTATGGAGAGTCCCGACATTTTTCGTCCGGCGAAGATCGGTTGTTTGGTCGATCGGACAGGTTTGATTTTGTCCCGACCATCCCGCCGGAGCCCATTGCGCTCTCATCGTGATCCGATCGTTCGGCCATAGGGCCGAACGTTCAGATTACCCCCGATATAGCCATGCCCGCTAGTGGCATATTGGGGCAAGGTCGGCTCGTTTGCCGATGTCTCCAAACGAGTGGATCTTTGCGTCTATGGCCACCTTTACTGTCGAGGAAGGGGGAAGCAAATCCGGTGGGATGTGGGAGGAGATGGCGTGGGATGTGGCCGTGGCGGGAAGTGGGCGGAAGGATGGGGATCAGAGTGTGCCAGGCCACTCTGAAGATTTTTTTGCAGGGGGGGGCAAGGTTACACCACTGGGAATATGAATAGGAGAGGGACTCTATAGAAATATGAGTAATAAAAAGAAATAACAACATACCACCCAACTGTCCCGTTTTCAGAAGGACAGTCCCTCTTTTGACAGCTCAACCCACAGTCCTTCATTTGCACTGGAAAGTTCAGATTTTCTCTGCACTAAACAGCCAGAAAAAGAAACAAAGTTTCTAACTTAATTGGCTTTTGGCAGAGAGCCCAGAACAGCCACAGCAGCAGATAATGTGTGTTTACCACTGCCTGGAATAAAAAGTTGTTTGCAGTAACACTGCTGGAGTTCCTCTTCCTTCTCCTATACTTGGATTTTTTGCAGCAGTTGCAGCACAGAGCAACTATTAAGAAATTGGACGCATATCATTTGGAAAAGCTGTGCTAACCACCATTCCCCTCTTCTATTTTGGGCAGCAGCAGATAAAGATACTTTTGTAACAATTTTGAGATAAGCAAATAAGTAATTGTAATAAGATAACAGGTCTCTTGGGAGAAGTTAGACTCACAGCTTAAAGGGCAATTCACTTTCATTAGCAAAACTGCAATAACTGAAAAAAAACCCCCACAGAAATATGTTCAAACTTTCATAACCTGCCAAATTTTGTAAAATGAGCATGGTAATTAGGGGGTGAGGCCACAAAAATGGGAGTGGTCAAAAAAATCACTGCACTATGAGCGGCAACTTTTTTTGTCCCTCTTTTTATTTCCAAAATGTTGGGAGGTATGGAATACATTTGTAACCTTACAGAGCATTTGTTTTTAGATGGGTTCAGTGACCCCCATTTGAAAGCTGGAAAAAGGCAAATAATTAAAATACTATAAAAAAAATAAATAAATAATGAAGACAAATTTAAGTTGCTTAAAACTGGCCATTTTATAATATATCAACTATTAAGGGGCAAATTTACTTGAGGTCGAATATCGAGGGTTAATAAACCCTCGATATTCGACTGTCGAAGTTAAATCCTTCGACTTCGAATATCGAAGGATTTAGCGCTATTCGTTCGATCGAACGAGAAATTGTTCGATCGAACGATTAAATCATTTGAATCGTTTGATTCGAACGATTTTAATCCGTTGATTGAACGATTTTTGGTAGCTTTTAGGTGGCGAACTAGGGGGTTGAAGTTTTTTCTTAAAGAGACAGTACTTAGACTATCGAATGGTCGAATAGTCGAATGATTTTTAGTTCGAATCGTTCGATTCGAAGTCAAAGTCGTAGTTGAAGGTCGAAGTAGCCCATTCGATGGTCGAAGTAGCCAAAAAAACATTCGAAATTCGAAGTTTTTTCCCTCTATTCCTTCACTCGATCTAAGTAAATGGGCCCCTTAATAAAGTAATGGTGGCCATACACGGGCAGATAAAGCTGCCGATATCGGTCGTTTGGACCGATTTGACAGCTTACCGACCCGTCGGAGCCCCTTGGCGCATCGAATTACCCCAGATATAGCCATGCCGTTATTGGCATATCGGGGAAAGATCCGCTCGTTTGGCGATGACGCCAAACTAGGGTTGCCACCTGTCCGGTTTTGAACCGGACAGCCCGGTATTTTGAAGGGCTGCCCGGTTCAATGCTTCCTGCCCGGTTTTCCAAATAAGGAAAACCGGGCGGGATTAGCTTGATTGACGCCGCGATCGGCCAATCGGCGATCGCGACGTCATAGCTCCGCCCCGTGACGTCACGGGACCGCCCACTGACGTCACGGGAACGCCCACTGACGTCACGGGAACGCCCACTGACGTCACGGGACCACCCCCTGTCCGGCTGGAGCCACAGGGAAAGGTGGCAACCCTACGCCAAACGAGAGGATCTTTGAGTCTATGGCCACCTTAAAGGTTAACCACGCTTTTAAGCAGCTGCTCAGGTCCTTGAGGGACAGAATGGCAGGTCAGTTCCCACAAGCCAATAACAACAGGGGTGACTTGTGAAGACTAATTACTGCTAGGAATCGCCATCTCTGATCTGGGTTAACAGCAGCATCGTCACAGGCCTAAACCCCGCCCCTTTTGCGGCAATAACCGCGTTCACGCTTGACATTTTGTCCAGTCAGGTGTCAGACCCTCAAACATTCTTCTATCGTTGTCCGATTTTACACGTAGAACACATCTAAAGTACATGACCGCATTAAATTACCCAGTGCTATGTCACATATTGCGTTTATTTGGATATGGGGACCTTCAAAAGTGCTTTAAACCCAGTTTGGCAATGTTCTGGCATATTGCTTTGTGTTGTAGTCACGAAGATTGAACTACCTTTCCCGACATGCTTTGCGCAGGCTCACGTGACGCTCACAATAGCGCGCGAAATTTGGGGGTAGCTAGGGTTCGGGCCGCTGTATTCCAGGTTCCATGGCAACGACACCGGAGCCGGTATCTAAGGCAAAGGGCAAGCAGCCCGTAGAGGTAAGGTTCTGTATGAGACGCTGAAATAAAGGGAACTTGTTACTGTTGCGATCTAATAGAGTTGCGTTATCATTGTGCCTTTACAGGAAGTCCTGCCTCCTCCTGTTCTAGCCAAGGCTGCAGTATTATGTATAACATTGGACTGTATTGTGTAACCCTGACTTATTACATGGTTTCTATATAGATCTCCTACGTGTGCAGCTGTTGTTAAACTGGGGCATATCATTGTAAGCAACAATGAAGCTGTTGTATTTTTTTTAAACAATTGGAAAGATTAAATTGAAGTCTATACCAGTTTTCTCTGGTTCTACTCTTGAAACAAGGTAGAAGTCAACTCTCCTCTGGCTCCTGCAACATTGTTTGTTTTAGAGTCAGAGAATGCATTGCTTTCAGTAACAATGACACATTACTGATACGGTCATGGGAAAACATGTTTTTTTCACAACACATCATTTAACAGTGCTGCTCCAGCAGAATTCTGCACTGAAATCCATTTTTCAAAAGAGCAAACAGATTTTGTTATATTCAATTTTGAAATCTGACATGGGACTAGATATATTGTCAATTTCCCAGCTGCCCCTAGTCATGTGACTTGTGCTCTGATAAACTTCAATCACTCTTTACTGCTGTACTGCAAGTTGGAGTGATATCATCCCCCTCCCCCCCAGCAGCCTAAAAACAGAACAATGGGAAGGTAACCAGATAGCAGCTCCCTAACCCAAGATAACAGCTCCCTGGTAGATCTAAGAACAGCACTCAATAGTAAAATCCAAGTCCCACTGAGACTGATTCAGTTACATTGAGTAGGAGAAATAACAGCCTGCCAGAAAGCAGTTCCATCCTAAAGTGCAGACACAAGTCACATGACTGGGGGCAGCTGAGAAACTGACAATATGTCTATCCCCATGTCAGATTTCAAAATTGAATAGAAAAAAAATCTGTTTCCCCTTTTGGGAAATGGATTTCAGTGCAGAAGTCTGCTGGAGCAGCACTATTAACTGATGTGTTGTGAAAAAAACATGTTATTCCATGACAGTATCCCTTTAAACTTGACGGAAAGGCTGGATGTGTGTTGTAAAGTTGCTTAGAATTTTGAGTGGCGTTCCCTTTATCAACAGTTGTTGGGCTACAGTTAAACATCGCTGATTTATATGCGCTTATTCCCTCAGGGCAGAGACAGACGAGAAGAATCAAGGAGATTAAGTCGACCGGTGACAAATCACCTTTTCTTCAGGGGACTAGTCTTCCCCGAACTGCCTCCCCGCCAGCTAGAATCTAAATCTCCGGCGGGATGGCACTCGGAGTGCTTAGTTTCCAAAGTCGCCTGAAGTTTCCTCATGAGACGATTTAGATTCTAGCAGCCAGGGAGGCAGTTCAGGGAGATTAGTCACCCAAAGATGAAGCGGTTTGACGCCGGGCGACTATATCTCACTGAATATTCTCGTCTGTCTCTGCCCTCACAAGGAAACTTCTGGCGGCTTCGGATTTAGATTCTAGCCAGCGGGAAGGCAGTTTGGGGAGATTAGTCACCTGAAGAAGAGGCGATTTGACACCGGGCGACTAAATCTCCCCCAATCTCTATGTGTGTCTCTGCCCTTAGGTGACTCCACTTCATTGACTGGTGACTTTCAGTGATTTAGGGTAAGGCCAGATGAGGAGATTCGGGGAGATTTTGTCGCCTGGCGACTTATCGCCACGTCTTTTGCGCGACTATCTCCCCGAACTGCCTCAGCGTCTTTTCCCCATAGGCGCAGTAGCCAGGCGACAAAATCTCCCCGAATCTCCTCGTCTGGCCTTACCCTTATATTGGCAGTGCAGCTGCTTCTAAATATTTTTGTTACCTGGGGGGGAAAAGGTTCAGTGTTCTTAGGGGGGGGGGGGTGGATTCATTATTCCTGTAGCTCCACCTGGCCTCCTAGTGTAAGGCTACTGTAAATCACAGCAGGATATTTTGAACATCAATTAAAGGGGTTATAAAGCCATAAATAAAATTAATGAAAGGAACAAATTCTAGCTTTCGGATATCCATTGATACTATTGGTTTTCCCATCTGAAGTGTTAGTCCTGCATTGTAATGATGTGTGGGTTAGGAAAACTCAACCCACACCCGAGCCTTAACCTCAAAGCTTTAATCCGCACCTGCAAAATGTTACCATTGTAGGACCCACACATGACCCGTACCCGTGTCATCTCGCTCTGTAGTGTGCTACTTCTGTGCGCACCTCTGGTTTCAAGACATGGAATCTTCAGGAGCAGTAGAGCACTGTCCTTCCCCAGCCTGAGCCGCTCCCAACCCTAACCTGCAATGGCTTGCCAAATCTCAACTGGAACCCGTCCAACCGGTGGTCAACTCACTTGGTCACCACTGGTTACAGGTCAATCCACACATCCCTACTGCATTGGGTTGGTTTACCTGCAGGAATGGGTGTGGGTCTCCGGATCACGGGTCTCCGGATCACAGGTCTCATTATGAGCAAGTTCCCTGATGATGTCGCTTCCAGTTTGCAGCAATAGCACTTCCAGATAAATGCAGGCCGAAAATCAGTCCCTGTGCTCCTATAAGCTTTGTGATGTGCCTGCTAACTGAGCCAGAGGCTTCATTTTACCATAAAGGCAATCGAGGGATAGCTTTTGGATGCCTATATGGTAAATAAAACTTTTGTGGAAAAAAAACCCCCACATCCCCTGCTGCTGGGTACTTTTCCATCAAATCTAGCAACTGAGGTGGGGGTTCCTTCGTCGACGCTCAGGCAGAAGTGACTTCACCTCCACTACACCAATTTCTGGTTAAAAAGCCATTTTTTGGGTTAAAAAAACCCTCTAATTTTTAGAGATTTATTTTACCCTGACCTAGGAAATAGCTCAAATCCGAAAATACACCATCTAAAACCTGTCGAAGGTCATGTAGGAGTCAATGGCAGAGGTCCCTTGAACCATTCATCTTGTTTGATATTGTTGTTGCTTTTTGTCTGTCTTGGTGGCCATAAGCCAGTAAGGCACATTGTGAGTAGTGTTAAGATGGCCATAAATGCACAAATAAAATCTTTGTATGATTTTCTGTGCTTGAATGTGGGCTGGCAATCCCCACTAAAGATTGAACTTGTAACGTCTTCCACTTACCGTGGCAGGCAGAATCAACTTATTTAAAATGGTAGTTCTCCCAAAGTTGACATATGTTTTCCGTCAGTCCCCTGTAATGATCCCCTGTTCCATCTTCAATAAGATTAAGGGGCTTATGTTAACCTTCTTTTGGAATGGGGAGCAGCCTAGGATTTCACTGCAAACCCTGCAACTACCAACTACCAGAGGGGGGTTGGCAGCACCAAATTTGTATATGTATTATCTGGCAGCGCAAATGGTGGTGGCATGGAGATGGATGGCGCCTTCGCCTACCAATGTAGCTACTATGTTAGAGGAGCAAATTGTGGGATCTCAGGAAAGTCTTAAGAACCTATTGTACAGGGGCACGGCCTCTGTAGGGAGGGTGACTCCACAAATGATAGCAATAGTTGGAGCTTGGAGAATGGTGTGCCAACTTTTCCCTAAACCTCAACCACATTGCTCGCAGTATACTCCACTATGGTGTAACCCCAAGCTTCAACATCTTAAGACTATCCCAGACCCTCAGTTATGGTCGCGTTATGATATCAAATACATCTTGGATATTATGCCGGAAGGCACTCTTTTAACCTTTCCAGAACTACAACACTCTTTCTCTTTCCCCAATAACATGTACTTGCAACTGCGACATGCAGTGGGGTCCCAGTTTGTTACCCAACCTATTGATGTATCTCCGAGAGGAGTGGAACTCTTGGGACGTTCTGAGGATCTTAAGAAACCCCTCTCAACCTTTTACAATAGATTACTGCTAGCAGGTAGCACCTTCCTCCCTAAACTGTATAGCAAATGGCAGGGAGATATCCCACACCTTTCAATAGAACAATGGGAAGACGTACTAGAGGCTACCTTTGATGGGATTATTTGTAGCAGGGATAGACTAACTCAGTTAAAATTTCTACATAGGATTTATCTTACACCTCATAGGTTGCATTAATGAACCCGGAGATTGGGCAAGAATGTCCGAGATGCCGATACTCTCCAGCAGATTTCTTTCATATGGTGTGGAACTGTGCTAGGGGCGCAACGCTTTTGGGGGACCGTGGTGAATCATATACGGGATAGGACAGGCTTAGTCATCCCATTGGACCCACTAGTAATCTTACTTAACCAGGTGGAGGATCTTTCATATGGTAGAGCTCAGAGAATGTTGATTATATTACTGTGTATGTATGCAAAAAAACCTATAGCAATCCATTGGAAATCTGCTGAGGGTCCCAAACCTGGTAACTTGGGAGACACTGATCGACAAAGCCATCCCTCTTTACAGGCTTACGTATATTAGGCGGGGGTGCCCACAAAAATTTGATAAAATATGTGCATCTTGGGTGGATTTTGAACCCACCTAGGAATCATTAGCTAATGTTTTCTGATTCCCGTCTCAGATTGAATGATATATATAGCTTTTGTTCTGGAATTCTGTTGGTACTATGTCTTGTCATGGGTAGGGCGAATAAGTACATGTATATGGAAGATGTGATGGATTACACTGCACCGTTATTGTTTTTTTTTTTTTCTTTTATTATTTGGCTGGGGTTGAAATGTTACCTACAGTTCATATGTTGTACAACAAACGATTGCTCATTTGCTATGCAATGTAATAATATGTACACATTTCTGCTTAATAAAAAAGAATTGTTATAAAAAAAAAAAAAATTGAACTTGTATCAAAGTATTTACAATATAATGTGCTGTTGCTCTGCACTGGTAAAACTTTCATGTTTGCTTTAGAAAGACTACTATAGTTTAAAGGAGAACTAAACCCCTGTTAATCAATAATCCCCTTCCCTCCATTGGCCCCCCTCCCTGCTTTCTTCCTCCATACCTTAGTTGAAAAAGTGTCCCTGGCATTAACCTAGGCATATTCATGCAGAGTAGCGCAGCGGAGCTCTTCTTCACCATCTTCTGTATAGGTCCCTTGTTCTCACTGTCGCTGTTTGGCCCGCTGGCTGATGCATGTGACCTATCTACCCCCCAGTTTCTAAAGTATAGAATGTAGAGTGACCACCATACTGAGCAATAAAGTGCTTAAAGGAGAAGGAAAGGCTAAAATTATGTCTATATAAATACACCAGTAAAATCAGAGTAATGATGTTCAGTCCTCTGTCAGAAGAAACACCACATTTCTTTCCTTCTATTGTGTACACATGGGCTTCTGTATCAGACTTCTGTTTTCAGCATAAACCTCCAGGACTAGGGCATGAGCATGCTCAGATTGTTCCTATCACCTCCCTTTTTCAACTTCCCTGCTGTAATCTGAGCCCAGAGCTATGAGTGGGCAGGAAGTGATGTCACACCAAGCTAATATGGCAGCTGCTATCCCAAACAAACAGAGAGTGTCTAAAGCTGTTAACTCAGGCATGGTAAAGCATTCTACAGAATAAATATAGTCTCATAGCTTGCACTATTGTGGCTAATCTATTGGCAATAAAATGCTTCAGTATCTTTCCTTCTCCTTTAAGCTAAATGAAAATTGATTGATGTAAAGAGCATTCACTTTGTGGTGAAAATGGTCTCCTTGCAAAGTTTAATTATTATATTCTAATATACAGTGACGCCTAAGCATCCCTTCATTTTTGAGTTTCCACTAGTATAGAGTTCACAACACATTTCCCTTATTTTAAATTTTTCAAGATTTTACATAAATTTTTCTGGTCCCCTAAAAAAATGTAAAATGGGGTTTCTACAGTATTTCTTTTGTATTCCTAGCCATACATGGAGTGTTTTGTATGGGTAACAAAACCAACCAACACAAACCGTGTCTGGACGTACTTTAACACACCAAGCGTTTACCCCTCTGTGTGCCCCATTTTTATTGTCAGATGTTGAGTGTCTGCTGGCAAATTAAAAATATGAAGCAGAGTGAGTGATCAGCGCATGGAAAACCTCCATCTACATTAAGGGGCACGTGTAAGACAAGCTGTGTAAAATAAATGACAAAATTATCAAGGTGTGTTTTATTTTACACCATGCGAATGCTAGATTTGTTATTTGACATTGCTTCAGACAGTCTTAAGTTCCAGTTCCAAACAATTTAAGCTGTTTTTACACAGTGAAGCCTGGTGAACTGTGGTGAATTATCCTGCCGTTTACACCACATAATAAATCTGCCCCTAAGCGTGACAGTGTTGTGTGATCCCATTGACTTGAGCCTGTCAGGACTCATAGACTGATGCATACCTCCCAACTGTCCCGTTTTTAGAGGGACAGTCCCTCTTTCGACAGCTCGACCAACAGTTCCTCATTTGTACTGGAAAGTCCAGTTTTTCTCTGCATTGAACAGCCAGAAAAATATACAAAGTTCCTAACTTAATTGGCTTTTGGCAGAGAGCCCAGAACAGCCACAAGGTTCACATAAGATACGTTTGTAACAATTTCAAGATAAGCAAATATGTAATTGTAACAATATAAGGTAACAGGTCCCTTGGAAAAAGTTATTCACCTTCATTAGCAAAACTGTAATAACTGAAAAAAAAACACAGAAAAATCTTCAAACTTTAATAACCTGCCAAATTTTGGAAAATGATAATTAGGGGTGTGGCCTCCCCAAACTTAATTGCTCTGTAAATTTAATTAAAGGTGTCTTAACTAATAAACATGAGGGAGGCAACAGGTTAAAAGCATACACTGTTGTTCTATGGGGAGGGTTAAGATGAGAAGGGAAAGCCCGTAATAATCGAGCCACAGTGTTCTCCAACTTGCTGGAAAAGGAGAATCTTCTTCGGCTCAGACTCTGCTGCTCTTGCCTGTTTTCCTTCCCAATGTAGGTTTAGAACTGCCCAGCAAGTGGAGGGACTACACAGAGGAATTATTGAGCAGGGAAATTCATGTATAGATGAGAAGAAAGTGTGTAGTATAACTTAATAATATAATAAGCACGCAGATATTCTTTATTTAACTTAGCTGCTATGCTATAGATAGGATTTTTTGTGTTATATGGGAGATGAAGGAATGTTGGCAAGGCTTTCTTAACCGTTATAAAGCTTAGATTTCTATAAAATCCCCTAATAATGACCTTCTAAAAAGAAAGGTACGTGCCTGATGCCCCTCAAGCTTTGCGCCCTAGGCACGTGCCTACTCTGCCTACCCCTAGTTCTGGCCCTGGCTGTTAGTATGGATTTAGGTGCTTATTGGGAGGGAGTCCTATAGGGCTGAATGTAGTTGAAAAGGGGCCTTTAAAGTACAAACCACTAAAAAAATGGTCATTTCTGTTACCCTGCACTGCTACCAATTTTTGCTTTAGACTGGGGACTACAGAAAGCGTTGTAGGACATCATGAGGAGAACACACGCTCCTGCATGCGCTCTCGTAAATAAGAAGTATGCAGACTTGTCTCTTATTATACTCGCTTATCCAAAGAAACTGCTGTCACTCCTCCATGCAATCTCCCCCCTCGTGGCTCATTCCTCAGCCCGCCCTCCGCTGTCATCAGCCCTCCATCCTCAGCCCTCCATCCTCAGCCCTCCATCCTCAGCTATCAGCCTGGCTTACGAGCTGAGGTCTGAGCACGGAGGGCTGAGGAGGGAGGGCTGAGGACGGAGAGCTTTTATAATGAAGACTGAGGAGGGAGGACTGAGGAAAGAGCCACGAGGGGGTGATTGCAACAGCGAATGTGGGAAGCACGAGACAAGTCTGCATACTTCTTCACTACGAGAGCGCATGCAGGAGCGTGTTCTCCTCATGATGTCCTAAAATGTGTTCCGTAGGGGACACTCCTTCATTTACATGGAATATGACTACTTGGACAGTTTGGACTAACTAGTAGTATCTGTGCACATTGGCCATCCACAAGTATAACCAAATCATGCTTGTGTAAGGGTCCCTAGGGTTCATTTTCCATATGTTTTGGAAATCCCCTTGTTTGGCCAGCAAATTTAGATATGGGATGGGGAGGGTTTCCTTTTCCAGGTTGAAGTGTGCTCCTGGCAGTTCCAGATTTTGTCAGGTGGTGTCACGGTTGTGTGCTCTTTCTCTTTGGGTGCGATGTGTTGAAAAGGTGGATCTCTTCTTAGAGTCTGGGACTTAGGCTCCAATAAGGAAAAGTCCCAAGGGAGGTGAACCTTGGAGAAGTCGGAGAACAGGGCCCCGTGAATGAGATATAGTACAGAGATAGTTGTAGGTGTATCTGCTGTCATATTACACTCTGGGAATGTAAGTCAGTCAAGCTAGAAATAGCAGTTCTGTGCTCTAACGTAGGAGAGTAGACTGACGGGATCTCTCCCAGATGATGCTGCCTGTTAGTGTAGAGATCATAGTGAATTGGGAATTTTATTTAATGTTTTCCCGGATTTTACTTTAAAATTTTGTCCTGATGTACCCAAAACTGTTTTTTTTTCCTCTATGAATGTTTTTGTTTGCGAAAATAAAGAGGTTTAAAATACTAACCAGATGTATATTTTGCCATGGTTCTGCCTGTACATGGTCAATTCAAATTAATGTGCCCCTTATACAGTTCTGCACCAATCACTTATTGCTTTAGGTTGTGTATGTGACTGACAGAGAGACTTGCACATGCCCCATAGTGTAACATTAATGCTACAGTGTGTAACCCATGTTATTAACACAGTTAATATTGTATCTCAAAGTAAAACAGACTCCCTTTCAGTACTTGAAGAAAAAGTTACTTTAACACATTTCCCTGATTTTACATTTTCACGGATTTTACATCATTTTTTCCTGGTCCCCCTGAAAAACGTAAAATGGGGCTTCTACTGTAAGTTGTTATTTTGTTCAAGAACTCCTGGCGTCCAAAAATCCTGTTTTGAGTTTTTTGAGAGGGATGGTTCTGCAACACCTTTCCATCCACACATGTGTGCGAGGTCTGATGTTAAGTGAAAGCTAGTCCTGGGTGGAAAATTAGGGTTACTGTATTCTTTTGTGTGTTATTCATGTGTATTTCTTGTTTTTCAGAAAATTGTCAGAATGGCTTTATTTATTTATTTTTTTTGCAGGATTTAGATGACTTGCTGCGCTGTGCAATCTGCTTTGATTACTTCAACATAGCCGTGATAATCCCGCAGTGTTCTCATAACTGTGAGTATTGTAATGTTGTCTGTGCTAACCTGCTCACCTAGGTACAATACATCAAATGACCTTGCATTGGCTGGTTCTTGTTTACTTTCTTATCAATGTCTTATAAACACATTTTGTCTTCCGTTCATAGACTATATGGTCCCTAACTGCTGAGCAGGGAAACAATCATACTTATGAACAGCAGGGGGAGCCCCCACCTTACTTCCCAGCCATGCAGAACTCAAGCAGCTTTGTTTATGATGATCCCTAAGCAGCCCAGACCACACTGAGCATGTGCACAGTTTTAGTCTTGCAAAGATGTTTAACAAAGTTACAAGATGGTGACCCCCTGTGGCCAATCTTTGAAAGCATAAATTATTTGTTTGATTAGGCTTGTGGTGCAGTAAGTTCATGTTTATATTTAGTATACAAATACAACATTTCTAGCCTTATTCTATTTTAGACTTTACATGCCCTTTAAAGTTGAATGTCCCTGTCTCTGGTGTTTCAGTCTGGCAGCTCAGTAATTCAGGTGCAGACTCTAGACTGTTACAATTTTGCAACATTGAGTTGATCCATTTCTCAGCAGCATCTCTGGAGTATTAGCAACTATTGCATCAATTCTAACAGCTGCCTGTAATGAAACCCAGAGATTCTGCTCAGCAGGGACAAAGATAAGAAATGTCAACTTAATGTATCCATTTAGAACAGTTTACAGGGTCGGCGACCCCCCTCCCAGAGTTGCTTCAGAAGGTGAAAAATGACACGTTACGCGTCAATATTAGAAAAACGGTCACACATAGTAAATAGAAAGTCATTGGAAAAAGTCGTTATTTCTGGCAATCTATCTGAAAACAACTAGTCGTTTGAATATGAAAATGCTATGCGCATAGTGTAAATGGACAGGACAGAACAACAGGAAGGTGTCCCTGTTACACATTCATGATATCAGTGGTGTAAACATTTGCCAGAAAAAAATAATACAATAATGAATTAGGAATGTAGTGGCTCTTCTATGTTCGCTACGTCATATTAGCGCTGCTTTTAATGTGATCATAAATCCATAAAAGCTTTCAGCTCAGTGACGTGTAATTAATGAAAACTGAACAAATGTGCTCTACAGTCAGATGTACTATATTTATAAAGATTTTCAGATCATGACAGATGTTTAGCTGCCTTCAACAACCCTGGGTAGGATAGGAACTGTAGCTCAGCAGCAGCCCATGAAACTTTTGATTGGACACAAGTTCTGCAACATCTGTGGAAAAAACATTTTTCACTGTAGAACAAGTTAGAGGGCTCCATTTTTAGCAGTACAGGTATGGGACCTGTTATCCAGAATGCTTGGGACCTGGTGTTTTCCGAATATGGATCTTTCTGTAATTTGGATCTCCATACCTTACTACTAGAAAATCATATAAACATTAAATAAACCCAAAAGCCTGGTTTTGCTTCCAATAAGGATTAATTATATAGTGAATAAAGTACCCCCTATTGTAAAATATAAGGATATTATAAGTTACAGAGGAGTTTCATGACCATTTAAAAACACGAGGTCGAAGGCCGAGTGTTTTTATACAGGTCATGGAACTCCGAGGTAACTTCTAATATCCTCATATTTTGCAACTGGGGGTACTTTATTTATTATAATACACAAGTTTCAGTGAGTCATTTGAAAGAAATTACATCAGAACTCACCGTTTATAACTGATGACATCAGAACTCACCGTTTATAAGGATATAATTTACAGGATTTTCAAGGCTTTTGTGTATTATATCTTAATTTAGATCAAGCATAAATACTGTTTTATTATTACAGAGAAAAGTGAAATAATTTTGGATTATTTGGGTAAACTGGAGTCTATGGAAGATAGCCTTTCCATAATTTGGAGCTTTCTGGATAATAGGTTTCCGGATAACCGATCCCATACCTGTATAAGTTATTGGACATGGCTTGAGTTACAAAGCAAGCAATTCATATAGGTAATGGTACCAGTCAGCACATAGACGGTACATACAAAGGTTTCATCATTGGCAACTTCGGACTGATTTTATTGTTTGGCTTACTGACCAACTATGTTATCACTTGTTGGGCTCATGCAGACTCTTTGGATGAGGACTACTTCTACGACCCCATGTATCCTTCAACCAATGGAATTTTCCAGCCGTCCCTGTCTAGAGTTCAGAAATTAAATTTGAAGTTTAGATATTGATTTGTGCGGGTGTTGTTTTCCCTATACTTTATTGGTCAGAAGTTAATACGTTCGAGAGGGACCTGGTTAAATTAATAGGCAGGGCAATGCAAATGTGTATTAAGGGTTTAATCGCTATATAATACATGAGCCATTGCTATCCTGTAAATTTCTGTATATCCCTATAAACGGTGCTTAGTGATGTCATCAGTTATAAAAAGCCTCAGATCCCGAGCATTCTGGATAACAGGTTCCATACCTGTAAAATAACCCTAGCACTGTTCATCCTCCCTGCCCTTAAAGATTACATTTCTTACTTCTAGCATGTGGTGGGCATCCAAGATTTATAGTGGGATAAACTGAATATATTCTGACAGCATGATTACTTGCTCTGTTCCATATTATTAAGTGCTCTGTCTTCTTCTTTTTGTTATAAAACATTTTAGAGTTGAAGGGGAGTTTCAGGAATGTTTACAAGACTTCCTTGCAAAGTTAAGGCTGCTTTTGTCTCTTAATGCTTTTATACCATGCATTTTGAATGACATTTGTAATACTATATTTATATTCGAAGACCATTCTCTGAAAGATCTGTTAAACCAACTTTGCAACTCGCATTTTAGTAAGTTTGTGCCATGTCCTGTTGCTTCTACTGAAAAAGATAAAAAGAAATCTTCTAAAGGGAATAATTCATAAAATGTCATTCCTTAATCTGCTTTCAACTGTAATAAAAGAACTCAGAGATAGTAGTTTTCATTAGTTCTTTTATTAGTTTTTCTGTTTTTTTAAGACCATTGGGCCCCTTCAGTCTGTGGCAAGTGCTGACATAATGGTCATCAGTTCCACTGTGGGTTTACTCTTCGTTCAGAAAGACTGTGAGTTTAATATTTGGTTGTGCATGTGTGTTACACTGGTGTATTTTGTGCACTGTAGGAGGCAATGTATCATCCTCCAGCACTCCCTTCTGATGCTCTTGGCACAGTCGCCTCTCTGTGAGCTTATAATTCTTTCTGTGCTTCATTTTAATTTCCAGGCTGTTGACCCTAAGGGGTAAATTTAGTAAGCGGTGAAAATTCGCCAGCGACGGCTTTATAGCCATCGCAACACTGCGTCAGTCGAAAATTCGCTCAGACAGCGCTAATTTACTAGGATGCAAAGTTGCGTCCAGGGCGCCGAACTCTGGCGAATTTTCTCTAGCATTACTTCGGCAAATCCTAGCGCAACTTCGTTGGAGGTCTTCGCTCAGGCTAATTTGCATATGGCAGGAAATTTAAAGTTGATTGGACGTATTCGTTGCAGCAAATACATTACATTACACAAGTCCAGGGAACCTTTAATAAAGACAATAGAGTTATTATAATGCCCTATACTTGAGCCCACTGTATAGTTAATGTTCCTTATGTTAGAATATGTATGGGGGCACTCGGTTACCCAAAAATTTTTCCAGAACTTTTACAGGCTATCACACTTTTTTGGACTTTTTCCACAAAAAAATATGATGTAAGTAACAGAAGAATGCACTCCATTGCACTTCTTCTGGTCTGAACTGTGGTCTGAACTGTTAGTGCCATAGATAATGCCAGTTTCATACCTTAAAGGAGAACTAAAGACTAACTAAAGAAGTAGCTAGAAATGTTGTACATTATGTTTCGTGCTTCTATACCAGCCCAAGGCAACCACAGCCCTTTAGCATTAAAGATCTGTGTCTCCAAAGATGCCCCTCGGAGTTCCATGACCTGTATAAAAACACTCGGCCTTCGGCCTCGTGTTTTTAAATGTTCATGAAGCTCCTCAGTAACTTATAATATCCTTATAATTTACAAGAGGGAAGGGGAGTTTATTCACTATATAATGGAGCCTATGAGTGACTGCCTTTTCATAATTCTGAGCTTTCTAGATAACGGGTTTCCGGATAATGGATCCCATACCTGTAGTGTAACCTAAGTGTGCATTGGCAGGGGGAACTTCTTTTTAACAACCTGTGCATGTGCCCAGGGTACCCTTGAAAGCCATGTGCTTAAGAGTATAGAGATTTTACAACCACAGAACTGTGAGCAAAGTGTTGAACGAGTTGTATGTACATTGCCCAGCGATGGTGTAAGATGTTGCGTGTATATCAGCTTTGTGCAGTGCTTTCTATAATCCAAGGACTATTCAGTACTTGAATCATTTATTTTAAAAAGGTTTTTATTCCTTCCAAGTGAAGATTTATATGAACTAAGGTTGAATGTTAAGTACAAAAGCAGCAAAAAACAGTAAGAATAACAAAACCAGAAAATGGGAAGAACAGCCTTGCATGAGGAGGCAAGAATGCTTACATTTATACTGTCAATAGTTTAGTTTTTTGCTTCTTGGCCAATATTACAAATGTGTTTTATTTCTTCTTTTCAGTAGATTTGTTGTAAACATTTAGTTTTATTGTGTATGCATTGAAAGGGTATCTTTGCCTTTATTATATTGCAGTTGATATATTTTGTGTTTTTGGCATTACATGCCCTTCTATTCTGTTTCTGAATGTGTGGTCTCTGGATTTGTTGACCCTGTTAACATTTACGTTCTTCTTCTTATTGGTAATTGCTTAGTGATAATTTCTGTTAAAGAAACAGTAACATCAAAAAATAAAATATTTTAAAGTAATAAAAATATAATGCGGTGTTGCCCTGCACTGGTAAAACTGCTGTGTTTGCTTCAGAAACACTACTATTGTTTATATAAATAAGCTGCTGTGTAGCAATGGGGGCAGCCATTCAAAGTAGAAAAGGCTCAGGTTAAACAGCAGATAAGCTCTGTAGAACATAATGGTGTTATGTGTTATCCACTACTTATCCTGTGCCATATAGACTTTTTTCAATTTCCGCCATTGCTTGTTTATATGAACTATAGCAGTGTTTCTGAAGCAAACAGATTAGTTTTACCAGTGCAGGGCAATACTACATGATATTTTCATTTCTTTAAAACACTTTAATTTTTTGCTGTTACTGTTCCTTTAATTCCTTTCCCCCATGGGTATACCAAACCTGAATGCCAATCAAGTTAAGATGAATGCTCTACAGTGTCATGTGGGGAAGTTGAATTCCCGTTGAGTGGAATAAGAACTGTTTACTAGCCGTAGATAGGCAAATCATCTGCTGTAACTTGATTTGTAACTTGATTTTGCAGTTGTTCACCTTTAAATTAACTTTTATTATGACATAGAGAGTGATATTCTGACGACAATTTGCAATTTGTTACTATTTTTATTATTTTGGGATTTTTGAATTTTTTAGTTTTTCATTCAGCACCTCTCCAGTTTGCAGTTTCAGAAATCTAATTGCTAGGGTCCAAATTACCTTAGCAACCATGCATTGATATGAATAAGAGATTGTAATATGAATAGAAAAATGAGTAATAAAAAGAAGCAATACCAATAAATGTGTATCCTTACAGAGCATTTCAGAAGGATAAATCACTTCATTCATAAAAAATAAAATAATGAACACCAATTGTAAAGTTGCTTAGAACTGGCCATTCTATAACATGCTAAAAGTTAACTTAAAGGTGAACCACCCCTTAAAGATGCCAATGATCTGACATGTAGAAGGATATACAAGTCAGCACACACTCCTCTGCTTTGTAGGTGCACGTTCCGATAGTGGCCACAATCCACTCAGTACAGCAAAAATCTCGATAATGGACAGCACCTCTTTGTATGAATAAAAAGCCTTTATTGTTACATGGCTTACGACCAACGATATAGTAACGTTTCGAGCCACATCCTGGCTCTTTGTCAAACTAACTGATACATTTATCAGACTTCCTTTTAAAGCACTCCAAATAGCGCCCTCTGGTGTATTAAGATAGATACAAAACATGGTCAATGTAAAACAATACACACAAAGTTTCCAATATTATACAATGTAACGATACTGATATAAACGATATATTTTGTTTCCGACTGGCACTTATCTGTTCATGTAATCCAAATTGTTCACGTTATTGTGTGTAAATAAATCTGTAAAATATAAATATTAAAATCAAAGTTAAAAACTGAACTCTAATATATTGTCTGCAAATCGTATTCTTTATTTAGGCCATTAGGGGCTAGGGTTTCTAGGCGGTGGATCCAGTATGCTTCCCTTTTTAAGAGTTTCTTTACTCTATCGCCACCTCGTCTGGGGTGGGGTATGGATTCCACTACCTGAAACCGCAGCTGTTGTACCCCATGGCCCATCTCCACAAAGTGCCCCGCTACAGCTTGCTCAATCTTTTTGGTTTTGATGGCCGATTTGTGCTCCCTTATCCTCTCCCTCACTTGGCGAGTAGTTTGTCCTACATACATAAACCCACACGGGCATTTAATCACATATACTGCATAAGTAGTCAAACAAGTATGGTACCCTTTAATTTTGATGGGGGTTCCCTTCCGAGGATGATAGACAGTCGAACCCTTTAAACAATTAGTGCAACAATTGCAATTCTAATATGGAAACGTTCCATTTTTTCTCGGTTGTAGGGTCGACTGTCTGTCATCCCCACCTCCCAAGGCGGATTTTACCAACATTGAGCCAATCGTACGTCCTTTTTTATAGGACATTACTGGAGGAGATTTGAAAGCTGGTACATTTGAAAGGCCATCCCTCAAAAGACTCCAATGTTTCCGTAAAATATTAGCTATTTGGGGACTTATTGTAGTAAAGGTGGAGACAAATGGAATATGTTCCAACTGTTTCTGGGGGCCACCCACTAGAACTCAATCTCTATCTAGCTGTTCTACTTCTGAACGCTGTTGTGTAAGTAATTCCATAGGGTATCCCCTTGCCCTAAATTTCTCCTGCATTTCATTCAACCTATGTCCCAATACTCTGGATTCACTGACTATTCGTTTAACACGTGTAAATTGTGATTTTGGTAAAGCTCTCTTCACTTGGACTGGATGTGCTGAATCAAAATGGAGCAGTGTGTTCCTGTCTGTTGGTTTAGTATATAGGTCTGGTAGTAATGTATCACCAGACCTATATACCCGGGTATCCAAAAAAGAAATCTCAGATGTGTGCACATGTAAAGTAAACTTAATGTGTTGTGACACTGAGTTAACATATTGGACAAAGTTGTCCAAGGTCCAACGTGGCCCCACCCATATAGCGAACACGTCATCGATGTAGCGATACCACCGCAAACAATGTTCATGGTATTCGGTATTGATATAGATATACTTCTGTTCGAATCCATTCATGTATATGTTCGCATATGAGGGGGCCACATTGGACCCCATGGCCGTCCCCCTTATTTGCACATAGAATTTATTCTGAAAAAGAAAATAATTATTACGCAAAACCAACTCTAGACAATTCAGGACAAATTCTTTTTGTGAGCCATCTAAGGCATCGTCATTCTCCAGTTCCATACGGACAGCCTTGACACCCCCATCATGTGGGATGGAGGTGTAGAGGCTCTCTACATCCAAGGTTACCAATAAAGCATCATCAGGGATGGGGCCTATCTCTTTTAGTTTTACCACAAAATCTCCCGTATCTTTAATATAAGACCTGTGTTGGGGAACATAGGGATTAATGATTTTGTCTACAAACACAGAAAGTGGTTTTAATACAGAATCCATACAGGACACAATTGGCCGGCCGGGTGGGCATTGTAATCTTTTATGAATCTTTGGCAAGATATAAAAGATTGGATGGACCGGATTTTCATTTTGTAGAAAAGCAAATAGTGCATTATCAATAATTTCTGCTTTCAATGCCTCCCCGACCAATTCCAATATTTTCTTTTTAATAGGGGGTAGAGGACTGGTGGTAACACACCTATAAGTATTATCATCCGATAATTGGCGTATTATTTCCTCTATATATGATGCTTTGTCCATTACCACCAGTGCTCCCCCTTTATCCGCTGGTTTTATAACAAGTGTTTGATTAGACATTAAATCATTAAGGACGGTATATTGTTCTTTGGTTAAATTATGTGTAGAAAAATGTCGCTCACCCTTTCTAATTCTGTCTTCTAAGATGGAAACATCCTTAGTGACATTCTGAATACACGCATCAATAAACACATTATTATCTTCAGGGTTATAGCGGCTAGGCCTCTTCAAATTTTATTCTTTCCCTTTAAAGGTATTAAGCATTAAGGGGGGATCTACACAATCTACACCCACAAAGTGTGATTTTAACTTAATTACCCGAACAAATCTATACAATTCAAGGTCAAGTTCAAAAAAGTCTGGGTTTGAAGTAAGTCCAAAAGAGAGCCCCTTTTCCAGTACCTGTAATTGGGGTTGTGTCAGGATGATTGATGAGATGTTTACCACTGTTTGGGTCTGCGCCGGTTGTATGATCGCTGCTGTTTTTTTGTGGTGTTTGCGCCCTCCGCGTTTTCTTCCTCCGATGTAGCTGTGGCCTGAGATCCATCTAAAAAAGAGGTAGAGGACGTTGACGCTGGGGAACCTGGGACTGATCCGGACTGCCCTGCTTTTTCGCGTCTCTCTGCATAACCCCTCTGTTGTGGCTGATACATCGGCTTGCGGCTTTTAAGGGACTCTCCGTATCCCTTGGTTTTCCACCGGTATACAGTGCCGGTTTTGTAGTCCTCGGCATTGCGCTGAAACTTGTTCCTCTGACATGTGCCATATATTGTGTTAGTAGGCAATCTCCTTGAATAGACAGGGAAGATTGTTCCATTTGTTTAGGCTCATGGCTCAAAGAGTGGATCTCAGATGGGCGAGGGACTCAGCCAATGACCCACCCAAATACTGAGAAGGTGAATTTGCACATTGGGGACACAACTGTGACTTACTAGGGTTGCTGGATGCTCTGTCGAAATGATCATACAGAGATGGGTTGTCAGCGTGTAAGGAGGTAAAATGTGAAAGTTCATGTATAATTAGTTTGGCCACTAGGTGGCAGTGAGTCCTAAGTAAACTGTGAAGTATAAAGTTGTTGGTACTGAAAAGTAAATAAAGAAACAGGAACAGGAAATATGGTGGCCATTTTAGCAGTGATAGCCGCCTATGTCAGCGAAAGGTAAAGAACCAAGATTGTGCCACAACTGAGCTGTATGAAAGGAAAATAAGTCACTCGATAAAGTGGAGTTGGTTAAAAGAAAGTCTTCCATACCTTCTATTTAAAGGTTACAAGTGTGTGTGCATGAATATTTTGTTAGGCATACCTCCCAACATTTGAAAAACGAAAAGAGGGACAAAAACTTGTGCCGTGCCATGTGCACAGTGAACATTGTTGGCCACACCCCCTAATTACCACTTTCGTTTTACAATATTTGGCAGGTTATGAAACATTTCTGGGAGTTTTAGTGCAATGTTTTATGTGTTCTCATAGTTGTACTAATAAAAGTGAATTGTCCTTTAAGCTGCTAGTCTCAGTTCTCCCAAGAGACTTGGGATTTACCTTCTCTTGCTCCTCTTTATTGTAATGTTTTTTAAAATGTATTTATAAATAGGCCTTTCAACTGATGTATATGATCAGTGGCGTAACTAGCCACTGATCATATACATCACAGCAAATTATTTTTCAGGCCCCTAAAATGTCTAGAGGCTGACCTGTATTACCAATATTTATTAAAATTGATTTTGAATTAGGGCCTAATGGGGCCCCTATACCTCCTGGTCGCCCTGCAGCTGCAGGGTCTGCTTCCTCTGTAGTTACGCCCCTGTATATGATAGGAGACTCCTTTATTTTGTTAAGGAAAAATGAATAAAAAAAAAAAATCTATGCATTCTGCCATTGTGGAAGATTAATGAGCAGCTTTGGAATTACCAATCTTTCCATGAAAATGTATATTTCTTTATTAACTGTGATGAAGAACATAGCCAGCCGTTTGCTGACATGAGCAACTTCTTGCATTAAGTGTCTCACGAATTCATTTGTTCGTAATGATTATACATGGGAATCTCAATGCATTCATTGAATGTTGTGATGTATAAAAATAAGTTTAATGTATTCATGGGACATGGGAAAAGTAGCATATAGCAGAACAACCAATTTATTTACAGCCATGAGGGCTTTTTTTTAATGTTTTACATTCCCTCCTAATCTCATAAATATATTACAGACTACATTTAATTTGTCTCAAGTTCATTTGTCAAAATGTTAATATGTAAATATGCTGCGGCAGACAGAACTGCTCTAACAGTAATAAGGCAAAACATCTCAATGCATAGCTGGGAAGCTGATTACTTAAACAGAGCATTGACCTGAGAGGTTAACTGCTTATTTCCCATGTATCTTCAAGCATTTGACAGTTGTAGCCAACCATTTAGGGGTTAATGTAATGCCATTGACAATGTTTTCCCAGGTCTGTAAAGCCATAACAACCAACCAAATGTTTGTTTCAAACAACTGACTGACTTTTTAGGTATCTTTAATTTTTCGTTTCCCTCAATCAAGAATTGCTCTTCATCTATGATTTCTGTACAGATATTGTGTCCCTTATCCAGAAACTTGTTATCCAGAATGATCCAAATTACGGGAAGGCCTTCTGTTTTGAGCAAATAATTCTTATTTAAAGAAAAAAAAATTATATATATATATATATACACAAGAGCCATGAATATCCTGTAAATTATATCCTAATAAACGGTGCCTAGTGATGTCATCGGTTATAATTGGAGCTTAGTGATGTCATTTTTGTCACATAACTCACTAAAACGTGTGTATTATAATAAATAAAGTTCCCCCTGTTGCAAAATATGTGGATATAAGAAGTCACCTCGGAGTTACATGACCTGTATAAAAAGACTTTGCCTCGTGTATTTATATTAGGGATGCACCGAATCCAGGATTCGGTTCGGGATTCGGCCAAGATTCTGCCTTTTTCAGCAGGATTGGGATTCGGCCGAATGCTTGTGCCTGGCCGAACCGAATCCTAATTTGCATATGCAAATTGTGGGGAGGGCGGGACTTCACGCACAGTTTTGTTACAAAACAAGGAAGCAAACCAATTTTTTTCCACTTTTTCCTTTCCCGCCCCTAATTTGCATATGCAAATTAGGATTAGGTTCGGTATTCGGGCGAATCTTCCAAGATGGATTCGGCCAAATCCAAAACAGTGGATTCGGTGCATCCCTAATTTATATGGTCATGGAACTCCTCGGTAACTTATATTAGCCTTATATTTTACAAGAGGGGGTACTTTATTCACTATATGTTTCCTTTATTTTATAATAAATAAACAGTTTTTTTTACTTGAGAGTAACTAAACTGCATAAATCCATATTGGTGTCAGAATAATCCCATTGGGTTTATTTAATGTTTAAATAATTTTTACATATTTAAATTATGGTGATATAAATGATGGAAAGATCCCTTATCCAGAATATTCCAGTTGTCAAGCATTTTAGATAATAGTTCTTTTAAAACCAAGGTTAAATACAGGTATGGGACCTGGTATCCAGAATGTATCCATAATCTATCTATAATTTGGATATTCATCAAGGGGCAGATTTATTAAGGGTCGAATATTGAATTCATAATTTCGAGTGTCAAAGTTCACACATTTGAATTTTAATCCCCCTATTCAAACGTAAATTCGAATATGAGAAACCGTCCTAATTTGAATATTCGTCACCTAAAACCTGCCTAATTCATGTACAAGTCAATGACAGAGGTCCGTTAAGCCATTTGGAGATGTTACTAGCCTTCCTGACATTTTTTTGTGAGAAAGCTTGATTTGTATGAATCGAATACAATTCGAATTTTTCGGGTCGGAACCATTTGATTGAATATTAGACATTCAAATTTGAAAAAAAGTATTCAAAATCCTATTTTATCACATTAGTCAAGCAAAATGAACTTTAATTACACAATATAAATTATTTGAAGCTTGTTTTCTTCAGTCTGGGAATTCATAATTATGCAATCAGACAGGAGCCATTTTGTGTACACTGTTATTAAGGAAAGCCTCGCATCATCTCAAAATCTTGTTTGTGCACCAAAATGCCTAAGGCATAGAGGAGGGGCAGACAATATTTGATTGGCAGCTAAATGAGCTTACAACAGCTATCAATGCTTTAATAAAAAATGGAAATTGGATTTCATGTTTAATTTGAAAAGGACTTTTATTATACAGATTTTTGTGTCTGGGTGACAGGTCCACTTTAAGTTTGTCTTGTGTCATTCATGGTGTTCAGACGCCTGTGTGTGATACTTTAGGTGGGTCTGTGCTGCACCTATTGATGCAGGGCGTACAAGGAACCCTGGAGCTACTGCCCGCTCAGGAGATGCCAGTAGCTCCAGTATTAATAGGGGTAGCAGTGCCTGATTTGGAATGGAAGGAGTGAGCTGTGCTGATCGCTAGTGATGATCAGGATGACCGAAACCCATGATCACACGTCGGTTGACCACCGTTTGGGCTGAAATTTGGCCAACCATTACAGGTCAGGGTTGGGTGCAGGTCTGACTAGAGAAGTACACTCCTCAATTATGCCCAAAGATTTTCCTGTCTTGGAACTAGAGGCACACACAGAAGTAGTTTACAGTAACAGAAGACGCGCATACAGCTTGGGTGTGGGTCCTAAAATGGCAACATTTTGCAGTTAGGGTCAGGTGTGAGCTGAATGATAAAGGGCTTATTTTGATGCAAATACCTTTGAACTAATTGTTTTAGTCACAACTCACTTGGGAAAATTGCAAGTTGCCCAATATGTCTGCGGGTGTAAATAATCCCTTATGTTTTATTGGCCTGGTAATTCAGTGTTGCAATTCCAGTTGTGGGTACACAGAAATGTTCCACAGTGAAAGTTAATTTGAATAAAGTATCTTTATAAAGTTTGCTACTTAAGTTCTCTTTTATAAATGGCCACTATTGCAAGTATTGATTATAAAGTCTTGAGTATTGGAATCCCAAGCGATGGGAGTTCCAGAGAGACCTGAAATTGAATTGCGAAAACAAAGGCCCAAGAACCTGATTTAACAGAACTAACCGCTGAAATGACTCCATGCCAGGCATGATTCTAGCTCCTAAATTATATCTTAATATGTTTTGTTTTTACTGCTAAGTAGCTTGTCTCATCAGTCAGGCATAATTCTGTTATACTGTACAGATATAAAAATCTGGAATACAAATACACCGTCTGTGATGTTTTGGGAAATGTCAGGGGCAGATTGAGGTCATTCTTTAGCCTTAATTTTTTTTTATTGGTTTTGAACATAAGTGAACTGTGGCATACTTAGCAGATTAGCCCCTACCAGGGAAATAAGAGGAAGACCTGTGTATGCTTTGTGTCAAGACCGCCGGGAGCGCGAGGAGTCGCGTCCGCTCCCGGCGGCGAAGAATCCAAGATGGCGGCGCCCAGGGAACCCACGTGGGTTCCGACGCCGGCGTTGTGACGCCAGCACGGCGCGACGGTCGCAGGCGCGCTGACGCTGGCGCAAGGGCGCCAAATTCAAACATAAAAGGACGCCTGAGACGCCAAGATGGCGCCCGAAAATAGGATCCTGTTCCCTGAGTGATTCCTGGGTTCCCTTGCTGTTTTTCCCTGCTTATATCTGCCTGATCCCTTGTTGTGACCCCTTGCCTGGACTTGGACTTCGCTGTTACTCTGCCTGCCTTTGACCCCGTGCCTTGCCCTGGACTTTGTTGTATTCCGCCTGCCTTCTGACCTGTGCTTGGACTTTGATTATTCTCTTGCCTAACCCCTGGATACCACGACCCTGATCCCTCCTGAGGGGCTTCCTCCTAGATCCGGACTACTCCCCAGAGGGGGCTCCCGGCTCCCTGACACTTTGCTACTTAATGACTCCAAACCTTTGTAAAATTATATTTATATATTTCCAGCTCGAATTTTCATGGAAAACACAACAATCTGCCCCTTAGTGTTAGCTGAAATATTGTAATTATTTGTGGGACCTTTATGAAAGCAAGTGTATCCCTGTGATGGTCTTTTTTTTTTTTTATAAATTGTTTTTATTGAAAGTTTGTTTGCAAGCATGTCGAACAACAATGGACCAGATAAGTCCATGTAGTACTCATCAATGTTAAAGAAAATGCAAGCCATATAAGATATGATGCATTCAAAGAAAAAAGAAAACAGAAACATTGTGATGGTCTTTTAAAGGGCAAGTCAATCCCAAAATAAAAATTTGTGTAAGAAAAGAAAACATTCAAAGCAACTTTCCAATATACATTTATTAAACATTTTCTGTCCTTTTAAAGTTATTTGCAAAACATTTTCTATTGCAGTATTTTCTAAAGCAGTATTTGCTCCTATTACTTTTTAAACAATGTTGCCAATAGTCTTAGTTCCTAAGCAAAGACAGGTCTGTTAATCAGCTGCCTTGTCTTACATTGTATAAACAGGACAGAGAATATAAAGCGACAGACACTGCTTAAGCTGGCCATACACGGAGAGATCCGCTCGTTTGGCGATGTCGCCAAACGAGCGGATCTCTTCCTGATATGCCCACCTTGAGGTGGGCAATATTGGGCTGATCCAATCGTGGGCGCTAGGGCCCAACGATCGTATCCTAATGAATGCTAACGGTGCGGTCGGATCGCGGGACCGCATCAACGAACAGATGTGGCTGCGATCCGACGCGATTTTTATTCCCATCCGATTGAGATCTGGCCAACTTTCGGCCAGATCTCGATTGAGGAATCCCCTTTGGGGGGGGCCCATACACGGGCCAATAAACTGCCAACGCGGCCTGTCGGCAGCCTTTATCGGCCCATGTATGGCCACCTTTACAATAGCAATACATCTACAAATAACTTGTAAACCATAGAAACATTGCAATGAATGTATATTGCAAAGTTGCTTAGAATTAGGTTTTATTTTATTAGGCAACAAATTCTTTTTTAGGTTGAAATTCCCTTTAATATTCATGAGTTATGCCTCATGCATTGATGATTTATAGTGTTATAAGTAACACCTCTAGCAACATATATTCTTCATATATATTTTTCATTCGCATAACCACATCATCATTGTTTGTTTTTTTAAATGATGACATTTTGTAGGAAGGACTAAACTTTTTAAACAGCCATTGTCAGTCAATAAGAGATTTAATCAGATAAGGCAGAAAAGTCTAGTACAGTAGGAACATGTTAAAGAAATCTTGTTATAGTTACATCAGACTTGAAATTACATTCCTGATGCTGCTCATACTTACCTTTCACTGCCTCATGCTTTCATGCACTAATCACCCACTGGCTCTATAGTAAATAATTGCCTTCCTGCTTCATTAAAATGTTTCTGGCTACAAGTGAATTAATTGTATGTATGCAGGACCAGTGCAGCAACCATCTATTAGCACTGCAGGTACTAAGTTACTATGAAAGCAGCATCATTGACTGGAATTGTTTTTACTGTCAAGCTGGAAGAATATATTTATTTTATTGTAAGTTATGAGCAGATAAAGGCTGCATTGCTCCAGCTCTTTTCTCTCTTTTGGGTAGGGTTGCCACCTGGCCGGTATTTTACTGACCAGGCCGGTAAAAATGATGGTTGATCCCAATGTTATTAATAGGGAAAATAGATAAATATATAGGAAGGCCGGTATTTTTTTCCAGAAAAGGTGGCAATACTACTTTTGGGTAGAGTAAGCACCCACTCTCTCTTTACCCATCCTAGTTCCCATTTTGCAGGGGTTTTTAAATCGGCATATGTAGAGACACTTAAGACTGCTACTCATATATAAAAATAATATTATAGCTAAAAAAACTCCCAAAATAGATTTGCAGTTTTATTTGACCTGAAACTGCACTGCTGATTTGTTTGCAAACTGTCACGAGAAGTAATAGAGTGGCTCAAAGTTGCACTTTTAAATTGCAAATACTCAGAGAATATTTCTGTTATATTTTACTGTTTCATTCAAACTAAATTGAGTAGAAGTAGAGTTCTTGATTGTTATTCTCTGCCTTGGGCATATTTGAACTGGGTAACTTTTATGTAATTTGCATTCTGTGCTGTTCACAATACAGGTAATTTGACATCTGTAAAGGGATTGGAAATTTATAATATAATGTATCCGTATTACTTAAAGGGACTGGTCACCGTAGCAGTCACCGTAGCAAAGCATATCATTTTGAAATAGTACACTACGAATAATTCATTTTTTTCAGCTGCTTTTTCTATATTTTTAAACTTTTTCTCAACAGTTAAAAATTATTTTATTTTCCCTCACATGTTTTTTTAGAAGCAGCTCTAATTGCTGACTCTAAACTTACAATTTCTTAAATTGCTGATATATTGCTCAGAAGCCTCAGCTCCTACTGAGCATGGCCCCCGCTTTACTGAAGTCTGTTACAAAGAAACTGTTGATACAATAATAATTGTTGACAGTAACTGATAAAATAAGCTGGCATCATTTTGATGCTGCCAAAAAATGTATCTGATTTAAAGCTTTTAGAACAGGGGTGCACAAAAGGTTGCACATGATCTAGTACATCTTCAGCTGGCAGTCAGTAGATATGGAGCAGATCATTGTCTACACAGAACCCTATCATGTTTGTTTTTTTATTTCAGGTATGGGATTTGTTATCTGTAAACTAGTTATCCAGAAAGCTCAGAATTATGGAAAGGACATCATCCATAGACTCAATTTTATCAAAATAATCAACATTTTTAAAAATTATTTCATTTTTCTCTGTAATTATAAAATAGTAGCTTGTACTTGATCCAAACAAAGATATAATGAATCCATATTGAAAGCAAAACCAGCCTAATGGGTTTATTAATTGTTTACATATTTTCTGCTAGACTTAAGGTATGAAGATCCAAATTACGGAAAGATTCGTTATCCAGAAAACCCTAGGTCCCGAGCATTTTGAATAACTGGTCCCATACTTGTAAACAGATTTCTTAAATGCTTGAGAAATAGATGTTGTTTGTTCAGCTCTCGCTCTCGCTCTCTCTCTCTCTCTCTCTCTCTCTCTCTCTCTCTCTCTCTCTCTCTCTCTCTCTCTCTCTCTCTCTCTCTCTCTCTCTCTCTCTCTCTCTCTCTCTCTCTTTGCCTCTCTCTCTCTTTGCCTCTCTCTCTCTCTCTTTGTCTGTCTCTCTCTCTCTGTCTCTCTCTCTCTCTCTCTTTGTCTCTCTCTCTCTGTCTGTCTGTCTCTCTCTCTCTCTCTCTCTCTCTCTGTCTCTCTCTGTCTCTCTCTCTCTCTCTCTCTCTCTCTCTCTCTCTCTCTCTCTGAAGGGATGTTCAGAGGGGATGTTCAGATTGTACCTGAAGGGATAGCTTCATAATAGGTAAAGCCTAGACATCCCTGATTTAGAAATTTGGGGACATTTTGAAAGAACTGCAAAAATAATAGGAAATAGAAAAAATTCATTATTTGAGGTATACTATTTGAAAATGGTAAGTTTTGTGAAGGTGAGCGACCCCTTTAATTATATGACTATAATTATGCATTTCCCAAGACAAATAAGCCATAGCACCTTTTCATTGTAACTAATTGTATTTTGAGATCCCGTATGTTTATTTTATTTATTTTTTTCTGTTTACAGACTGCTCTTTGTGTATCCGGAAATTTCTGTCATACAAGACACAGTGCCCAACTTGCTGTGTAGTAAGTTTTTCATTATTTCACTTTTTCCTTAGAGTCAGTGTAAGAACTCCTGCACTACACAATTGTATGGTACCCACTCAAATATCAAATTGTTAGAGAGGAATGTGTCCATGTTTAGTTATAGTGTAAAAAATACAAGGTATTTATATACTGATAGTGTGAAAGGAAAGCCCAAGGAATCTCCTCAAAGGTTACAGACGTGTTTTTTTCAGGGAAGAAATTTCTAAAAGATATCAAAGGAACAGTTCAAACGTTAGCAAATGTTGTTTCAGATAGAACTTTACCCACAACATGTTTATTTAAGTTTAGTCTTCCTGCATCAATACTTTGCTAAAAATGTATTGGCAAATAGTTCCTGATTGCTGCCTTAAAGATATGGTTCACCTTTAAGTTATCTTTTGGTATGTTAAAGAATTACCAGTTCTAAGCAATTGGTCTTCGTTATATATTTTGCATAGTTTTTTCATTATTTCCTTCTTCTGATTTTTTCTAGCTTTCAAATGGGGGGTCACTGACCCCATCTAAAAACAAAGGCTCTGTAAGGTAAAAATGTATTGTTATTGCTACTATTTATTAGTCATCTTTCTATTCAGGCCCTCTCTTATTCATAAATAACTAAAAAAAACAAATAATAAAAAATGAAAACTAATTGCAAATGATCCCAGAATATCCCTCTGTATACCATACTAAAAGTTAAATCAAAGGTGAACAACCCCTTTAAAAACCTTAAGAAGTGTTTTCTTGGTGAAAAAAAAAACATTAATCAGGATATTCACTAGCAGTCTCCAATCTCAGACTTAGGGCTAGTCCACACGGGGAGATAGCCACGCGTTTGCGGTCGCGGCGACAAAGCGCCGCGACAGTCGCCGCGACCGGCGCAGGCGACAGTTTTGTATGGGCGCCTATGTAAAAACGCCTGTGCTAACCACACGAGGCGATGCGCTTTTCAACAGTCGCCTGAAAATGCCTCGCCAGGCTTTTTCAGGCGACTGTTGAAAAGCGCATCGCCTCGTGTGGTTAGCACAGGCGTTTTTACATAGGCGCCCATACAAAACTGTCGCCTGCGCCGGTCGCGGCGACTGGCGCGGCGCTTTGTCGCCGCGACCGCAAACGCGTGGCTATCTCCCCGTGTGGAATAGCCCTTAAGCCCAATTGAGATATTGATTTTGTCCTCAAATCTCTGATTTCCTTTTGAGCTGCTAAAAGAGACATTTTTACTACTTCTCACCAATAACAGCAACTTTCTTGTAGCTTTTTGTTCTGCTAGACAGGTAGGAAGCTACAGCATTTTCTTGCAAACATCTTTACTTATGAATTCCTAACGGAGGAGGTATTGTTAACATTTTTATATAAATTTGAAAATTCCAAACCTAAGTATAAGGATAAAAGATTTTCATCTCTTAGACATAAAAAGATGAGTGTTGTGTCTTAAAAAAGACCAAGAAACCTATTTGAAACTCT
This sequence comes from Xenopus laevis, assembly GCF_017654675.1. NCBI lineage: Eukaryota > Metazoa > Chordata > Amphibia > Anura > Pipidae > Xenopus > Xenopus laevis. The sequence continues at coordinate 130,891,376 of NC_054377.1, read as the reverse complement.
GACAGCTTGAGAAGGAGCAGTCAGGTAGCCAAAACAGTCAGGTGTAGGAAATTCAAGTAACAGTTTCTTGGAAAAACGGACCTATAAGCAAAATTAATGTGGCCTATAGGTAACTTTTAGGGACAGATTTATCAAAATGTGAGATTTAAGTTTCCCGCAGAAAAACTCGCTTTCTATATTTTCCTATTCCTGGGATTGTTAGAAGAATATCTATTATTGGGTGAAAGAAAATACATTTCTAAAAATCCCATAGGAATGAATAGAAGATGGGTGAATTTGTCTGTGGGAACTTGATTCTCACATTTTGATAAGTCTGCCCTATAAGTGCACATTATTTTCTATAGTTATTTTTTTTACTGTATCACTTTATGCTCTGCCTAGTACATTCTACCCTACTCTGTTTCTACTTAACTCGTTCTTATGATGCTTATCAGGATGTGAATGAAATAATGACTTTTTTCAAATAGCACATTTATCCCTCCATGTATTCTACTTTAGCATGGGTGGGGGGGGGGGGTTTAAACAGTTGCTGAGTTTTTTGGTTAGAGTTGTTGCTTTTTCCCACCTACTGAAATTAAGTACAGGTATGGGAACTGTTATCCAGAATGCTCGGGACCTGGGGTTTTACGGATAACGGATGTTTCCATAATTTGGGTCTTCATGCCTTAAGTCTACTAGAAATAATTTAAACATTAAATAAACCCAATAGGCTGGTTTTGCTTCCAATAAGGATTAATTATATCTTAGTTGGGATCAAGTACAAGCTACTGTTTTATTATTACAGAGAAAAAGGCAATCATTTTTAAAAAATTGGATTATTTGGATAAAATGGAGTCTATGGGAAACAGCCATTCCGTAATTCGGAGCTTTCTGGATATCGGGTTTCCGGATAAGGGATCCTATACCTGTTTTTTTTTCCTCTCTTTCTCATCCTCATGCTGCCTTTAGGGATGAATGAAAAAGAATCTTTAAAAAGGTGGTTCACCTTTCAGTTTACTTTTAGTATGTTATAGATTGGCCAATTCTAAGCAACTTTTCAGTTGGTCTTCATTATCTATTTTTTTAAATTATATTTCTTTTTCTTTTGACGCCTTCCAGATTTCAAATGGGGGTCACTGACCTCATCTAAAACACAAATGCTTTGTAAGGCTAAATATGATTCTTGTTGCTACTTTTTATTATTCATTTTTCTATTGTGGACCTCTCCTACTCATATTCCATTTTCTTATTTAAATCAGTGCATGGATGCTAGGGTAATTTAGTTATAGCAATGAGATTGCATAAATTGCAAACTGCAGAGCAGCTGAATAAAAAGTTAAATAGCTCAAAAACCATAAAAAATGAAAACCAATTGCAAATTGTCTCATAATATCACTCTCTACATCATACTGAAAGTTAACTCAAAGGTGAACCCCTTTAATAACTAGAAATTCATTATTTTTGTCTTTGCTAAATAATCTTAGAAATAGATGCTAAATCTTTAGTGTTCTTCCCAGTTCTTTTATTTACTATGCTGTTACTGTACTCACCTATATGCTGGTCTTTCCAAACCTCTAGGATAACAAAATATATTTTCTCTTCAAGGCAGTTGCAGAGCCTGATCTCCGAAATAACAGGATATTGGATGATCTGGTGAAAACTTTTATCTCAGCAAGGTATAACTATGACTACATTTTTTGTATCCAGGCATAGTTTGTCATACAAATGTTGTAATATTAGATATTGGCTATCTAACCATGAATGAATGAATTTATATATATATATATATATATATATATATATATATATATATATATATATATATATATATATATATCTGGCTTAAATAGAGTAAGTACGGCTAATAGCAACATTGAATTTTCTCCTCTGGCACCCTTTTGCCCAATGTGTGCACTTTTACATGAGGGGAATCTGCCAGTCACTCTGCACATAAGAGATATCAGGGGATCTTTTTTTTTCACACAGAATAGAACAAAGAACCAAATACCACCACTTTAGACTTGAAGAACTGAACTTTAATTTGAAGCAGAGCAGTTGGTCCTTCACAGTGAGGACAGTGAGGTTGTGGAATACCCTGCCTTATGGCTGATTTTTTAAATGCCTTTTTAACTCCACTATTATAAGATTAGGCCGAATACTGAACCGAATCCTAATTTGCATATGCAAATTAGTAGTGGAAAAGGGAAAACATTTTTTACTTCCTTGTTTTGTGACTAAAAGTCAAGCGATTTCCCTCCCTGCCCTTAAAGGAGAAGGAAACCCCCTGGGCGCAAAACCCCTTCCCCCTCCCCTGTGTTGCCCCCCCCTCCCTTCTCCCCCCTGGCCTACCTGTCCCCCTGGGCAAAACTTTTTACTCACCCCTATGCGCAGGTCCTGTCCACGGAGTTCACAGTCGCCATCTTCTCCCACGCGCGTCTTCTTCCTGCTTTGACCGGCGTCTTCTGGCACATGCGCAGTAGGAACATTTACCGGTACGGATCTACTGCGCATGCGCCGAATGTCACAAAGTTTTCCGATTTCACTTAGTGACATTTGGCGCATGCGCAGTAGATCCGGGGAGGAGTTTTGCACCCAGGGGGTTTCCTTCTCCTTTAATTTACATATGCAAATTCGGTTCGGCCTGGCAGAAGGATTCGGCTGAATCCCTAACCGAATCCTGGATTTGGTGCATGCCTCCTTTAAAGGAGAAGGAAAGTCTTCTTGCACTTGGGGTGCTAAATTTTAGGCACCCCCAAGTGATTGTATTGACTTACCTGAAACCCCAGGCCGGTGCTCCTATCAGCAGAAAACTGCACCAGCCCGGGTTCTTCCAGTGAGCACCACAGAGCGATCCTCTTCCGGCATCTTCTTTCTTCAAATTTCCCGGGGCAGACGCATGTGCAGTAGAACGAAATAGCCGACTTTTTAGTTAAAGTTCGGCTTTTCGCTCTACATTAAATAAACCCAATAAGCTGGTTTTTCCTCCAATAAGTATTCATTATATTTATTATTATTCTTTATTTATTATTACAGAGAAAAGGGAAATCATTTTTACAAATTTGAATTATTTTGATAAAATGTAGTCTATGGGAGATGGCTTTCCGTAATTCGGAACTTTCTGGAAAGTTGCTTTCCAGATAACTGATACCATACGTGTTTGTGTGTGTTTACATACATTGGGGTCCATTTGGAGGTAACTTGATGGACTTTGGTCTATTTTTCAGCCCAGGTTATGTAGGCATTAGCCTAAGGAAATTTAATCCTAATTTATGAATTGGTAAGTGTGCAAATCCTAATGAGATAAAACCGAAATAAAACACTCAACACTCATACAAAATTACATAAACTCCATTTATGTAAGACAAAAATCATAAGCTGTGAGAAGCCATATACTGTATGTCCTGGTAACAGTGGAAGTCTTTTTTTCTCCGATAGTGATCCCTTCACATTGCTCTGGTTTCGTTTCAACACCCGGTTCACTTAGCTCAGATTTTGAAGTTGGAGCCATTGAAGCTTATTTTAATCTTTATAGATAATTCAGCCTTTGCCTTTCTGACTTGAGTTATAAAATACTAAAAATGCAAAAACAGCAAAAGGAATGCGGCATGAACAAACAGAGGAAACATAATGAGTTGGTTATGTCAGATGTTAAGTCAATATGTTTGAATAATGTACTCACAGGAAATTGAAATTCACTTTAAACAGGGTAGCACACACTCATACACTCTCTATAAAATGCAATGGTTAATTAGCTTTTCTGGCAGAAAGTACAGCATAGACCGGTATCTGTCGTAACCAGAAGGCTCTCAATATTTTGCCTTTAGACTTTGGTGGTACAGGCATGGGATCCGTTATCCAGAAAGCTCCGAATTAACGAAAGGCTGTCTCCCATAGACTCAGTTTTATCTAAATAATCGAATCTAAATTTTTTTTCCTGTAATAATAAAACCGTAGCTTTTACTTGATCCAAACGGATATCTGATTAAATCATCACTGGAAGCAGAACCAGTTTTTTAATTATTTTTTACATGATCTTTTAGTAGATTTAAGGTTTAAAGATCTAAATTATGGAAAGATCCATTATCTGGAAGCCTCGGGTCCCAAGCATTCTGGATAATAGGTCCGGTACTTGTATCAGGTATCGAGATGAACAGCATTGCCTTTTGCAAAAACACTGGCATGTTTGTATACAAAGCATTTTAAAAATTAAGTTTTGGTTGATGTAACCCTTTCTGGTGCTTAAGATCTGTGCAACTCTGCTTGTTGGCAATAAAAAAAAAAAACACATTATTGACCTATAGTACTGGCACAATGGTACTCAGGTTGGCACCATAGATTCAGGTCCGGATTTGTGGAAAGACCACTAAAGGCCCAGGCCTAAAGAGGCAGAAGTTTAGGGGGCAGCATGCTGCACAACCACACCACATTGGTTCAGAAACAGGAGATATAATAGATTTTTAAAATTTCCAGTGTACCAATCCACATTGCTCTGGTCAATGATGAAAATTTGCACGAATACAGGGGAGGGGACAGGGGCGATGAACTGCATAGATTGCCAGTCATGTAAAGGGTTAAATAGGACATTATGGGAAATTACATTGAAATGTTTCATGGATTTCTGGATTCTGCATCCCATACCTGTAAATCCTACGTATGAGTTCAATTCAATCTCATTTTACATTGTTACCGTAAACCATTGGCAGAAACGTGGCTCTTAGGTAAGAACTGCTATGTAGTTGTGCTGGGGATAACAAGATAACTCTCTGCAAGAAATTTTTCTGTTCTCACTGTGTCTGTGTGGATTTATTCCAGCTCTGTGGGCACTATATAATTAAAGTAAGTTAAAAAATGCAGAAAGTAGAAAACACCCCCAGACATGCCAGTAAATTCACTGCAGGAAATGGTATCCGAGAACTACCTTAACCCTAGTAATGTCAGTAATATATTTGCCAAAAATGTATAATGAACCCTGTAGGGGACAGTAAGGCACCGAATCCAAGGTTCGGTTTGGGATTTGGCCAGGATTCGGCCTTTTTCAGCAGGATTCGGATTTGGCGAATCCTTCTGCCCTGCCGAATCCAAATCCTAATTTGGGGTGGGAGGGAAATTGCTTGACTTTTTGCATATGCAAATTAGGATTTGGTTTGGTATTTGGACAAATCTTTTGTGAAGAATTCGGGGGTTACGCTGAAACCGAAAGTTTAGGGGGCACTAAAATTTGTTTGTTGTAGGGATGCACCGAATCCAGGATTCGGTTCGGGATTTGGCCAGGATTCTGCCTTTTTCAGAAGAATTCTGATTTGGCTAAATCCTTGTGCCTGGCCAAACCGAATCCGAATCCTAATTTGCATATGCAAATTAGGGGTGGGTAGACAAATCATGTGATCATCACAAAAGAAGAATTTTTTCCACTTTTTCCTTTCCTGACCCTAATTTACATATGCAAATTAGGATTCGGATTTGATTTGGTATTCGGCCGAATCTTTCGCCAAGGTTTCAGGGGTTCGGCCGAATCCCAAATGGATTTGTTGCATCCCTAGTTTGTAGGTAACCAGTAACTTTGTTAAACCATTGTTATGTGTATAGCCACTTTTTAACACTGCACTAACAACTATTGTGCATGGCTTGAGGAAGGCCTATGACAACCACAGCAAACACCCTACGCTCCCCTTTCTGCCTCTACTACCCACCATATTCTGATACTCACAATGCATATACTCAGTTGCACACTGGGCAAATTTGCACACAAAACTTCATGTTGGAATCTTGCACATGTATGATAATGTGCTCATAATATACATAATACTCGACTTGTGCATAGTCTGAGCCACAGGCAACCGTTATAATACAGGTATAGGACTTGTTATCCAGAATGCTCGGCACCCTGGGTTTTCCGGATAACGGATCTTTCTGTAATTTGGATCTTCATACCTTAAGTCTACTAGAAAATCATGTAAACATTAAATAAATCCAATAGGCTGGTTTTGCTTTCAATAAGGATTAATTATATCTTAGTTGGGATCAAGTACAAGCTACTGTTTTATTATTACAGAGAAAAAGGAAGTTCTTTTTAAAAATTTGGATTATTTGATTACAGTGGAGTCTATGGGAGATGTCCATTTTGTAATTTGGAACTTTCTGGATAACGGGTTTCCGGATAATTTATCCTATACCTGTACACTAAAAAAGTGTCTGCCATTCTTTAAAAAATTTTGATCAGAAAGTATCGCTGGAAACTTGCAATGTCAATATGGTTGTGAGGAAAAATGACTCTGAAGTTGTACTTTATCAAAAAATTTCCAGTGAGAGCATACATCTAATTTTTTTAAATGATTTCCCTTTTCTCTGTAATAATAAAACAGTAGCTTTTAATTGATCCCAACTAATATATAATTAATCCTTATTGGAAGCAAAAAAAACTTATATGGTTTATTTGGAAACCTCAAGGTCCTGAGCATTCTGGTGTCCCAACATAACATGTACATATATATAGATATAGATATAGATATATATATATATATATATATATATATATATATATATATATATATATATATATATATATATATATATATATATATATATATATATATATATATATATATATATATATATATATATATAGAAAATGGAGTGCACAACCATGAGAATAAACAAAAAACCTGGGTGCTAGTCCGAAATATATAGACACATTCTGCAGGTATTGACAGCACTCCAAGGATATTCACAACTCAGCGATAGTTATACATCAGTGAAGGTTTATTGAAAATCCAACGTTTCGGCTCCTTCCTGGAGCCTTCGTCAGGGGTAATATTGTATATTTCGCCAGGAGCTGTGGCATAGCTTCAGTGGTTGTAGCACCCCATACCCCCCCTTTGAATTAGTGGTGATCCTATGCTTTTAAAATTGGGCGTTTGTTTTGGGAATATCTCTCCTTTAAAAGCCTGATTGCTGGCTGGGGAGGATTTAGCCCTCAGTGAAAAAACAGCGTTCAACGGACATTGATTACAGGTAATGCTAAAATGCACATAATATATAAAACAAGTTAGGGACCGCCATTCGGGGTTTACCTTGACGTGGTATGGTGGCTTATCAATTTTATGATCATAACTTTGTAACAAAATAACCCCTGTTTTGGGTACATATGCAATAGCATTTATTATACTTATATATACTTTAAAGCCTTTAGAGTGCTCCCACAACCCCCCTGTTTTGATATTATATATATATATATATATATATATATATATATATATATAGATATAGATATAGATATATAGATAGATAGAGATAGATATAGACATTTATTGTAACTTAATAGTAGTTTTGCTCACATTGCTTATTGTTTCTAAAATAGTCATTTTGCTTGACATAAAGCTTGACAGGGACTGTACCTTCCTCTGTTATTGTGTGTTCAATTGCCATTGGAACCGATTCCAATGTTCCCCCGTGGAAGAGTGTAATGCTAGCCATTTTGTTTGTTTATAGGGATTATTTTATTTGACACCTGTGTTTTTGCATGATGAAATATAATATAATTTTGTTGCAGTAAAGAAATCCTCTGAGCATTTTTCTATTGCATGACCTGACACGTGATTTATTATACTTGAATATCAACTAGCAACTTTATAGCTTCCTTAATTCATTTGAAAAATTATTAATTTGAATGTGTCAGTAGAGATTTATGCTGCATTACACAATTAAAAAAGCAATAGTTAGATGATTAAAGGAGCACATAAATATCAAATGATTTGACACTTATAGATTTCCTCAAAGAAAATAGGAATTCAGATGAATTGTGTCTGAACAGCAATGCCGAAGTGTTATTTGGTAGACATTCGCTAGTTTCGCTAGCGTTACTGCGCCAAGTGGAACCAAGTTGCGCTAGCGTTGGCTAATTTGCATACGACGGGAAGTTAAAGTTGAATGGACGTATATGTTGCAGCAAATACATTAACTACACAAGCCCGGGAAACCTTAATAAAATAAAATAAAGTTGTTATATTGCCTTACACATGAGCCCAGTGTATAGTTTATGTGCCATAAGTGTGGAAATGTAGGGGGGAAGCCGGTTACCCCAAAAAAAAATTTACGCTATTTTTCAGCCTATCACCCTGAAAAAGGAAAAGACTCTAGCTTTTTTGCAAATATTTTTTGAGGAAGTCCTATCTACTCTATTGCACTTCGCCTGGTCTGGCGCAAGAGGTACCGTTCAATAAAATCCGCATCTTAGTGAATTTGCGTAGTTACATCCATTCGCCAGAGCACAAATTCGCCAGGTATGTAATGTATATAACACAAAAAAAGGAATATATATATATATATATATATATATATATATATATATATATATCTATCTATCTATATCTATATCTATATATATATCTCAAAGTCAGTGTGTCCGCACTCGTCTCCAGACAATTTGTTGAGGTGCATGGTCGGTTAAGTATGGTTGTTAAGGACCAGCACTCTTCATACCTTAATTCTACTGGAAAATCACGTAAACATTAAACAAACAAAATAGACTGGTTTGCTTCCAATAAGGATAAATTATATATTCATTTGGATCAGGAGCTTTCTGGATGAAACACACACCACAAACCAGGAATGCTGCTCATCCCATAAATAACATAAAACCATGGGATGAGCCATTTAGGTGCACAAAGGTATGGCTTGTATCATACACATTACCCCAGCACTTCACTATATTTTTAAGAGAAATATATATGTACACTTCATAGCGTTAACAGAACTTACCTTCACCAAAAGAACCATATTTCATTCTGCTTTCGAGATTAGTTGTACCCATTCTTGCCTTTTGAGTAGGCATGTTAGGCCTCAAACTGTGCAAACACAGCAATCTTTACCTACTATCCATAACCATGTCATCCTTTAAGCTCACATACAAGCAGCATCTGGAAATGGACACGAGCGGAACAATTAATTTAGTTAGAATCACTAATGGAAACAAGCGCTCCTATAATCCAACAAGGATTACCGGAACAAAGATTTCTGCGAGTCAGCAGATGTGAGAGACAGGCAGCTGTGTTAATAGAGTACAGTCATAAAGCAACAACCATCAACAGAAGTGATGTGAGGTTAATGAAAATAACACAAAAGATGATTCATGAAGGGACACAAATTAATACACCAATTAATCAAAACTAATAATTGTTAAAAAACAAAAAAAGAAACAAAATGCCAATTTAGTATAGCCCAGCATTTAAGATTCAGTTCCGTTCAACAGTAGACGTCTAAAACATTAACACTTTTTAGATGGTAACCCCAAAATTAGGTCAGGATACACCTTCTCCTTGCTTCTTGTAATGGAATTGTAGACATTGTAGTTTTATTCCACCCTGCCTTTTTCTTTAATGTGTTTTGTATGATTTCCCCTGATGAAGACCTTAACGGTCGAAAAACGTAGGGCTTATGCTTCGGGGCAATTTTTGTAACTATTTTTCTTTTGATGGAATAAAATTTATTTGTTTTAATTTTGAGTGTGCAGAATTCGCTTTTTCTGGAATGTTCTACTAACCTTGGTGACTCTTCTGGGGAGTCCCGTAAGTATTGCACCTCGCTTTGTTGGGTGTGCACTTCCAATTTCTATTTATGCTATCTTATTCCACTCATGTGCCTGTGGGGTCTTCCACACAAAATAGACTGTCCAGTTGTTTGTGTTCTCAGCTGTTTGTAGTAGAAGACCCTAACAAAGCTAAATTATTAGTTGAGGAAACTGAGAAACCAAGCAAGGGACTTGTGGATCTTTGGAAGACGAGTTATTTAATCTTCTGGTGCCTCAGCATATTTAGAATAGTTTACTTCTTCTTAAAGGAAAGTGGATGATTACAGCTTTGTTTTGCCTGTAGTATAACCCTGTCCCTCTAAAACCTAGGTTAAAACCTCACAGTAGTGATATGATTAGCTGTACTGTTCTTCCTTGTCTTAGCGATTGTGGTTGCTGTTTTGAGAACTGCTCAACCAGCTTCCCTATTTAATCGTGATCTAGCCAACCCCATTCATTGATCCACCTTATAATCTTCAGTGTTGCATACTGCATATGCTCCATGTGGTAGGCAAGGCAACAGGGAACATGAGCGGAGGATGAAATAAGCCAAAATGAAGGAAGAGAATGTACGGGTACCTAAAAAAAGATGACAAAACACTAATAGGCGGTTGCCTATTTATCAAGGGGGCACAACATGCTGGTGCTAGAATCTTCTCACTACAGCACCCAAACAATTATCCCAGGTGGGAATTGCAGGATTTCCTGGAATAATGTCTGGTGTTCAGTAAATGCTTCATACTACACTTGCTTGTTCATCACTATCTTTGTGCTACCTAGCATTCTGGGTATTTTATATGAAAATCAGCAACACAAATGAACGCACACATAATGGACTGAAAACGCTTTAATCTGCATTGATCTTTTAATTATCAGTAAAGCTGATATAGAGGGATTCCGATAGAAGCACAGTATAATGAATAAGTTCTGTGGAGGTCATATGTTACAGCCAACTGAGATCACATCAGTCCCATCTCACAATGTAATGTCGTTAGAAAGAGAGGTAAAATTTAGATCAGATGGAAATTCCAAGTATGTGCGAGCATATCCGTATTCATTGCCATTTGATGTCTACAGTTAGAGATGAAAAACAGAATCTTCCTGTTTTTATCAAAGATACGGCTGCTTAATGGTATTTTTCCAAAGCCTTGTTAAATTCTGGAAAACCTCAAAGTGCACATTTCACTTTCAAAAGAAAAGCTTTCCTCATATATATATATATATATATATATATATATATATATATATATATATTATATGTATATATATATATATATATATATATATATATATATATATATATATATTATATGTATATTATATGTATTCTATAAATAAATACAAAACAATTTTATAAAAATACCGTAAACATTTGAAGGCTTTAAGCTCTTTCATTACTGCAAATATTATTATTTTTGGTTTGATACCATTGTTTTTTATTTTCTTTCTTTAAAGCAACAGTATTGACATTCATAAACTGGGGCCCTTACAAACAATGGTGAACAGATTGTAATGCAAACTAATGACCTGTGGCTCATGGACTTGAATGTTCTGACAACTGAGTTGCTAGCCCAGTCAAATTACCATTATTTGTAGAGAGCTTGTGTTCAACTCACAGCATCTGTAATGCTAATTACTATTCCACTTTAGACCTGTATCTCATGGGATTTCCAACCTCGATCACCTTCTTTCTCTTTTACATTCAGAAGTCCGCTAGCAATTATACAGAGTGAGCCAGCTCTTACACAAACTGCTCTTGGTGAGCCTTTTTATTAGTCCAGGCATGTGTTTTTTTTTCAAGAGACCTTCCTGAAGACCTTCTGATAACTATGATAACACATTTCCAATACCTTGCATTTTCTGGCTACTTGATAAAAGCGGAGAAGAGCAGATACCTTACAAAGAGAAGAGCAGGTACCTTACAAAGAGAAGAGCAGTTACCTAAGAAAGATTTCATATTGGACAGACATCACTACCTGATAAACAAACACTTTTTTATTTCTGCTGAGGAGACCTCGAAGAATCTGTTGGCTTTTCTTTTATGGGGCGATAAAATAAACATATTATTCATGAATGTTTTCTCAAATATAAAAGTAGTGCAGTAATGTAGCTTGGCAGCTAAGAAAGTCTGTGGCTTACTGTATGCTGCAAAAATTTGAATAGGAGAGGCCTGAATAGAAACAACTGAAAAGTTGCTTAGAATTAGCCATTTTATAACATATTATAGGGCAGATTTACTAAGGATCGAATTGAAAATTCAAATTTTCAAATTTATTTTCATGATCAACACTGTCAAATTTGACTAGGGAATTATCCAAACTGGATTTGTTTTGTTTTTTTTAAAAATTTGAATTCTATTTTCGGGATTTATCATACCCTTTAAAAATTAGAAATTGACTATTCGACACCTAAAACCTGCCAAGTTACTGTTTAAGTCAATGGAAGAGGTCCAGGGATCAATTTGGAGATGTTTGCAGCCTTCCAGAGAAAAAACTTGAATCAAATTCTAGTTTTTAGGACATTTAAATTCGCCCGAGTTTTAATAATTCTATTTTATTAATACATTTTTGCCAGGTCGAATTTCGAATTCATTAACTAATTTGGGGGGGTTAAAAAAACCTCAAAAAGGTCGACCCTTGATAAGGGCTCTTACTGACGAGCGGTTGAAGTTGAAAAACGGAACGCAGGGGAGCGCAGCTTCAACCGCTCGTCAGTAAGAGCCCTTAATGTGCCTCTAGAAGTTAATTGAAAGGAGAATCATCCCTTTAAAGTATAGTCATTGATCTAAAAATGCACACAAAATGTAGTGCCTGCTTTATATCTTTTTCCTTTTTATTATAGTTTTTAATACGGCGTAACTCCTTAAAGGAAAACTATACCCCCCAAACAATGAAGGTCTCTATAAAAAGATATTGCATAAAACAGCTCATATGTAAAATCCTGCTTCATGTAAATAAACCATTTTCATAATAATATACTTTTCTAGTAGTATGTGCCATTGGGTAATCATAAATAGAAAATTGCCATTTTAAAAAATAAGGGCCGCCCCCTGGGATCGTACGATTCACTGTACTCGCAAACATACCAACAAACCATACATGTTAGGTCACATGAGCCAATTAACAGACAGAGTTGTGTCTTTTGCTTCCACACTTCTTCCTGTTACAGTTAGAGTTGAAGTATTTCTGGTCAGGTGATCTCTGAGACAGCACAAAGACCATCACGAAATGGTGGCTCAAGGCAAGAGATGTAAAAGGACAATATTTACTTAAATATATATTCCAGTTTGGTAAGATTCTTTAATATGCCACTTAATATGATATGAACTATCTGTTGCTTGAGTGTTCGTTTCGGGGGTATAGTTTTCCTTATAAATTAACTAAAAAAAAAATGACTAAGAAACAAGATAAATATCTACCACATTGTGGACTGTTCTGCTTTACATGGTCTTAAAACAGATGCTATAGTGTTATATTTTCTGTTTTTTTTTATAAATTAAAAGCCAAACTTTTTTTTTTTTTTTTGCTTTAGGGAGCATCTTTCCAAGATTGTGTTAGATTCACCTCCTATGTCGCCACAAAGTAATCCCTCCACAAGCAAGCTTACTATAGCAAAAATGCAGGGATGCGGTGGCAAACAAGTAAAACAAGAGAATATATTAATGGATAGATTTCTGGTAAAAGGCAACAGTTCAACAACCCGAACAAATGCAAACACTTTACAAGATGAAACCTTTTTAAGCCAGGATTCCTCATATACCTCCGCTAATATATCCAATATTGAATTAGCCGGACAAGCAGATTCTTTATTGATGGATGGACTTGGTACAGTTTCACCCTCGACATCCTCTCCAGCTGCACCCTCTTCTGCATCAAAAGTTAAAGGTAAGCCTCTAGTGTCCACAACTATTTGTACCTATATGGGATCCGTTATCTGGAAACCTGTTATCCAGAAAGCTATTACACGATGGCCATCTCCCATAGACTCCATTATATCCAATTAATCCAAATTTTAAAAGGTTTCCTTTTACCCTGTAATAATAAATCAGTAACTTGTACTTGATCCAAACTAAGATATAATTAATCCTTATTGGAAGCAAACCATTACTTTCACTTTCCATTCAGCACTTCCTAGATGTCACTGCTCTCCACACATTTCCCCATTCTCTTCACCGTTTGTGTAGCCAGGGCATGGGGATGGACATCGGGTTCCCCATTCTGGTGCACAAACAAGATTCTGAGATGATGCAAGACTTGCCTTAATAACAGTGTCCACAAAATGTCTCCTGCCTGCTTGCTATAATTATGAATTCCCAGACGAGATGCAAATTATTTATATAGTGTAATAATTTGCTTGACTAATGTGATAAAATACGATACTGAATAATTTTCTTGGGTGACAGGTCCCCTTTAAAGGAGAAGGAAAGGCAAAAACTAAGTAAGCCTTATCAGAAAGGTCCATCTAAATATACCAGTAAACCCCCAAAGTAGTGCTGCTCTGAGTCCCCTGTCAAAAGAAACACTGCATTTCTTTCCTTCTAATGTGTACACATGGGCTTCTGTATCAGACTTCCTGCCTTCAGTTTAAACCTCATTGCCCTGGGCAAGAGCATGCTCAGTTTGCTCCTCTTCCCCCCCCCTCCCTTCTCTACTGTAATCTGAGCCCAGAGCAGGGAGAGACTCAGGCAGGAAGTGATGTCACACCACGATAATACTGCAGCTGCTATCCTAAACAAACAGAGAGTTTCTAGAGCTTTTTACTCAGGTATGGTAAAACATTCTACAGAATAAATATAGCATTCTAGCTTGCACTATTGCAACTAATTTATTGGCAATAAAATGCCTCCGTAGCTTTCCTTCTCCTTTAAGGGTAATGTCTGATGGGGAGATGTTTTATTCCATGATAAATTCGCACTACTGCAAACAAGAAAATGCTTCTCCACCGGCAATAATTGAAATCGATTTTGATAAAACTGACGCTTCACAATGTCGCTGAAATTGCCTTGTGAGGCAACTTCCGGCGACTTAGGAAAAACAAAGCACCCGCAGTAGCCCCAATTTATCATGGGTGACAAATCTCCACGTCTGACATTACTTTTCTTGCAATCCGTTATTATTTTCCCAAGGATTTTGTCTTCACTGTTGCTGTGATATTCTTTGTTTATTGCACTTCATTATAAACATTTCCATCTCCCTGTCCCATGTGTATGCCCTCAATTAGTATGATCTCCTCATCCAGGTCTCTCCTTTCACTGATCACCAGAATCTCAAAATTGTATTTGTTTTTGATTCCTATCCAATAACCCCTTCACTTGCTATCAACTTACACAGGCTTTTTGTTATATATATTTATATTTGTTTGCGTTCCAGTTGATTGCCCAGTTTGTGGAGTTAGTATTCCAGAACAGTATATAAACAAGCATCTAGACAGCTGCTTAAACCGGGAAGAAAAAAAAGACAGTCTGCGCAGGTAAGATGGCTCTTCAGATTTAAATAATTGTCGTTAAAACTTACAGGCACAAAAAAATGGCACTGATAGAAACCTGGAGCAAGCCTGGAGCAGGGAAATGAGCATGCTTCACTGACAGTCTATATATTATAACAAATATACAATAATTGGATGCTGTTCTCACACAAACACTTTTGGCTTCATTTGACCACTGTATGTAGAATGTAGTATAGGGTTGTTCAGAGCCTTCAAACCCTTTGGTTACATTTATAGAGGTGGCTGTTTAATTGTTGTGAAGACCAAAGAATGTCCGTGGCCTTTACCTGTACAGAAGTTAAAAGCACCGTTCCTAGCTGTTGCAGACATATTTACTGTATAATCTATAAGAGGGCTTTAGTTGTTATTATTACATAGAAAGCATGTTGCCATCATTAGTTCATGGATCAAAAAGGATTCTGGAAACATAAAACCCAAACAGGCAAACAGGCTGCTCCCCGACTTTTCTCACTCTAGAGGTACTGGTCCCTCTAGGGCAACTTGGCTTTGGTGTACCCAGGCTCAATGGGAACATCTGGATGGATCAGCAATCAGAAGCCAAAGAGGAAGATCCATCCCTTCTCACTCACTATACCAAAGTATGACAGGAAGTGGTCATAATGCCTCTTGGCCAATAACTGGGTTATGCAAAATACAATGACTTCATGGACACATTAACCCTATGGTCCCATATAATTATTACATTTTATTACTGTGCCTTCTACAAGTGTTCCGGTCCTTTTTTTTTAAAAAAAAAAAGTTCCTATGTGGATGTACATTTTTAGCCTTACAAGAAAAATTGCGGGCTCACTTTCAACCTGTTTGATGTTTTTAACAGGCTATGAAATTAATTTGGACTGCTGTTTATGAACTGGGATATTATGATTACCACTTTATGAATTGGGTTATGCAATATATTTATATGAAATTGTGTTTGTAACGATCAATTGGTTTATGTAATATACAATTATATTTTGTGTTTATTAAATGGCTAAGGGATCTCAAGTAATAAAAGTTAATCAAATTAGAAGTATAACTATAGCGTGAGAATAATGAGATACTTTTTGAATCTCACACAGAATAAACTTTTACAAGGCTGAATCGATTAGTGCCCCATAGACATAGGGACATGAAAACTATTCAAATATAAGTCAGACCAGATATATCTGAGTAACAGACTAATCTCTATTATGTATTCGTACAGTAACATTATGTGCATCTCAAAGAGATATGGAATGAAAGTGCTTTATGTCCCAGTTGTACATTCATTCAGCATTAATGCTGTGAATGCAGACACAAATTTAATTTGCCTTCTCTGATAGATTAGTGCTCAACACATAATAGCACTTTAATAGAAAAATATTTAATCCAACAGTCAATAAGCTTTGTGTATACAATTGCTGATGCTGTGAACACTCCGACAAACAAAATCCCCAAACTGTCAGATGAGATACTGCAAGTCTTATGGCAAAAGAAAAAAATATATTTTTTCCCCAACAGTTTCTGCTTCAAACTGCTTCAAATATTTTTGCATGCATGCACATATATGTAAATTGATGTACATCTTACTGCTTATTAAAGGGCATGTAAAGGCAAAACAATAAAATCCCATTTTTACTTTCTTTAATGAAAAAGAAACCTATCTCCAATATACTTTAATTAAAAAATGTGTACCGTTTTTATAAGAAACCTGACTGTATGCAGTGAAATTCTCCCTTCATTTACTGCTGTGGATAGGAATTGTCAGATGGTCCCTAACTGCTGAGCAGGGAAACAATCATACTTATGAACAGCAGGGGGAGCCCCCGCCTTACTTCCCAGCCATGCAGAACTCAAGCAGCTTTGTTTATGACGATCCCTAAGCAGACCAGACCACACTGAGCATGTGCACAGTCTTAGTCTTGCAAAGATGTTTAACAAAGTTACAAGATGGTGACCCCCTGTAGCCAACTTTGAAAGAATAAATTATTTGTTTGATTAGACTTGTGGTGCAGTAAGTTCATGTTTATATTTAGTATACAAAATACAGCATTTCTAGCCTTATTCTATTCTTATTCTGTTTTAGACTTTACATGCCCTTTAAGGACAAACATAAGCACTAACCTAATCTAAAACAAAAGTTGTATTGATGGATAAACTCTGTTACCCAAGAGATATTATTACGTAAAGCAAATATTATGTTAATCTGCATTTTGACTCATTGTTGGCTTTTCAATTGTCTCCTACTTTCTCAAAGGCCTTTTTTATGTTGATATGTATATGATCATATACTAAACCAGTTATAAATAAACATGCTGGAATAATATCAGCTAATTGTTGTTGACAATGCTTTGTGATGAAGTTGGCCGATTTGCTTATGTTTTGCTGTAATCAGAATAAAACTTTCTTGGTCCTTCATAGTCATTTTGGCAGTTGTGAAGGTAGTTAACCATACGAACATCCACTATTAAATGACCTGTATAAAGAACTCCTCCTTATCTGTAACCCAGGAAGAGAGGGAATATTTTATACTGACGTAGTAAGGTGTCGTTGTCGAATTTGCATATTCAATTTTTGGCAAAGATAATTGTTGCCCTTAATTATCCAGTGCTATAAACTCGCATGAGTTTTGATATAGTTTAGGCAAGCACTAAGGATTTGGTCAAATCTGATCACTTATTTCCTATCATATATTCTTGTACAGGTATGGGAATGCTCTGGACCTGGGGTTTTCCAGTTACCAGATCTTTCCTTGATTTGGATCTTATATCTTAGTTGTGTTTAAGAACAAGGTGTTGTTTTATTATTACAGAGAAAAGGAAATCATTTCTAAACAATTGGATTATTTGGATAAAATGGAGTCTATGGAAAATGGCCTTTCCATAAATTTTCTGCATAATGGTTTTCCCGATGACTGATCCAATGCCCATATGTCCGTAAAGTTTAAAAGCTTCCCATAATTCAGAGCTTTCTAGATAATGGGTGTCCAGATAACGGATCCTATACCTAAGCCAAATCTATGGCAAGTGGTCGTAGAAGCATTTGGCCATCGTCTTAAATGGCGGCAAGAACGTGATGTTGAACAAAGTGGTGATGTCAAAATTGATTGTATGCACACATTCTAAATATGATTTCAGTAGTCTTTCTACCATGGACACACAATACTACATAATTCCGCTACAGGTATCAATAAACTTGTATAATAACCTCTGTTTTTTGAGATGCCTTCTTTCCTGGAGATTTTTCCATTCTCTAAGAAAATCATAGGCCTATAGATGCTGCTCAATGACTTCAAGAGGGATTTAATGAAGCTCGTCCCTTGGCGCTGTGATCACTAGAGCTAAACATCAATGAGCTTTCATAGAAAGTAGAGTGCAGAGTAGAATTACCATAGTCTTCCATATCAATGAAAGAGCTGCAGCATCTCCAGCTTGATGAATGGCCCATTATATCACTGAAAATAACATGTATTTTAGCGTTCTGTGACAGATATGAATTATCGTAAATGCAAGTGACACATTTTATGTTGATCTATTTCCGTTTTTGCTTTGTGTTGCCTGCCCCCTGCAATCTAGCAAAGTAGCCCTGTGAATCTAAATCATTGCTGCTGAAGGACATTTTCCTCTAATAACACTTGCTGCAGTGGCTAATTGCTGCTATGTGATCACCTACGTGATTGGGTCACTTACCTATAAGATACTTTTCCAATTACTGGTAATAATTTACATTCATTTAGCTCAGATATAATGCCAGTTAGCCAATAAATCCTCTCAAAAGCTCTTTACATAGTCTCTGTGGACTAAACTTTATGTGATTAACCCCTGAGCTTGTACATGCTTGTCATATCTGGTTTACCGGAACATTGGATAATTTCCTCTTAATCTGGATGGAGAGCACATATTTATGGAGCAATCCGCTGCTTCAAGAGCCAAAGCTTTTTTCCTTTTACCAAGATATATTTAGTACCTTGTTCTTTTAGAAGCAAGAACATTGATTAGTTTAATATTATTTTCTGTGTCCCCTATGCTTACTCACACATCATATAAATAGCATATCCCAGTGATACTGGAAAACTTGAGCTCATAGCCATCTGCTTTTCTGCTTAGGTCTTTATCAAAATTGCCTTTAATCTGGAAAAGGACACACCAAATTACAATATTTATTGATTCTAATGATTTTCAAATAGCGTTAGTACAGATCTGGGATTCGTTATCCAGAAACCCATTATCCAGAAAGTTCCGAATTACGGAAAGGAAGTCTCTCATAGACTCCATTATATAGTGAATAAATTACCCCCTCTTGTAAATTATAGGGATGTTATAAGTTACCAAGGAGTTTCATGACCATATAAAAACACGAGGCTGAAGGTCATGGAACCCGAGGTAACTTCTAATATCCTCATATTTTACAACTTGGGGTACTTTATTTATTATAATACACAAGTTTCAGTGAGTCATGTGACAGAAATTACATCAGAACTCACCGTTTATAATGAATATAATTTACAAGATATTCATGGCTTTTGTGTATTATAATCAAATAATCAAATTATTTCATTTTTCTCTGTAATAATAAAACAGTAGCTTGTACTTGATCCCAACTAAGAGATAACAGGTCCCATATCTGTATAGTATATTTAGAGGCAGATTTATCAAGCCTCTAAATTTTAAATTCATGCGAGTTTTTTTAAAACTCTATTGAATTGGAATATACTTGAAATTCGACTATTTACAAAAAAAAATCGAATATTTAAAACTCTAATGAATATTCCTGACCCGAAAACTTGAATTGAATGTCAGGAAGGCTACTAACATCTTCAAAATGGTTACTGGACCTCTCCCATTGATTCTACATGAATTTGGCAGGTTTTAGGTGGCGAATAGTTGCTAGGGTCCAAATTACTCTAGCAACCATGCACTGCTTTGAATAAGAAACTGGAATATGAATAGCTGAGGGCCTAAGTAGAAAGATGATTAATAACAATAAATGTGTAGCCTTGCAGAGCATTTTTTTTTAGAAGGGGACAGTGACACCCTTTTTTAAAAGCTGGAAAGAGTCAGAAGAAAAGGGCAAATAATTCAAAAATTGTCAACAATAAATAAGGAAAGCAAATTGAAAAGTTGCATAGAATTAGCTATTCTATAACATAGAATGGCCCAATCATGGTTTGGATAAAGATGAACACAGACTCGGTAGATGAAAGTAATACAGGTATAGGACCTAGGGTTTTATGGATAAAGGATCTTTCTGTAATTTACCTTAAGTCTACTATAAAATACTTTAAACATTAAATAAACCCAATAGGCTGGTTTTGCTTCCAATAAGGATTAATTATATCTTAGTTGTGATCAAGTTCAAGGTTCTGTTTTATTATTACAGAGAAAATGGAAATCATTTTTAAAAATTTGTATTTGGATAAAATGGAGTCTATGGGAGACGGCCTTTAAATGAATCGAAGCTTTCTGGATAATGGTTTTCTCGATAATGGATCCCATGCCCATATGTCCATAAGGCTTTAAAGCTTTCTATGCTATGGTGCTTTGAGGCAGATAAGCAGCCAACAACAATTCACAAACACCTCTTTACTATATGAGAAAAAAAAAATCTTGAATGGGAAAAAGAGAAACCACCCACTCATAGCATTGTGACTCATGAGAAAGTCTGTTGAGTATAAGTGTTGGGAGTTAAGTGGAAGCAGCAGTGTTACAATTAACTTTTGTGAGAAGCGAGAGCATTTCCCTTTCTGTGTTAATACCGATTTCAGGTCCCGTATATCATTGATTCAGTCTTGCTTTGTTTAGCTCCTTCAGTGCTGAGCGGACATGCAGAGCAATGTATTTGTTGCTGTTAGGGCACTGAGAGTAGCTTTTTGCCTGCAGTTTATGGTTTTCTCAATCAAACAATGAATCTATTTAACACTTTCCTGTAAAATTACCTAAAAAAAAAAAAAGAATATAGGAAATTTGCTGTATTTTAGTGATAGCTCTTGTGTGAAACAGAACTGCACCTCCATAGCAGAAACTTCTAGTCCCCAAAATACAATTCTTTGCTGAAAAGGCTGATTAGAGTATAATTTTCAAGAAGGTTTATCTGTTGTTTTATTAATTTGCCTCTTGTTGCTGCATTATCTAGCACCAGTATCTAGCAGCAGTACATCCTTTTAATTAAAGGAGAAGGAAAGGCTAAAATTAAGTAAGTTTTATTATAAAGGTCTATATAAATACACCAGTAAACCCTCAAAGTAATGTTGCTCGGAGTCCTCTGTTAAAAGAAACACCACATTTCTTTCCTTCTATTGTGTACTCATGGGCTTCTGTATCAGACTTCCTGTTTTCATCTTAAACCTCCAGGGCTAGGGCTTGAGCATGCTCAGTTTGCTCCTCTCCCTCCTCCTTTCCTGCTGTAATCTGAGCCCAGAGCTATGAGTGAGCAGGGAAACTCAGGCAGGAAGTGATGTCACACCAAGAAAATAAGGCAGCTGTGATCCTAAACAAACAGAGAGCTTCTAGAGCCGTTTACTTAGGTATGGTAAAGCATTCTACAGAATAAATAGTGTTATAGCTTGCACTATTGTGTCTAATCTACTGGCAATAAACTGCTTTGCTACCTTTCCTTCTCCTTTAATTGTTGTCTATTTCAATATTAATACCACTTATGAATGCAATTGTTACATACTAATTCATTTCAAAAATATACAGTATATTAATCTTATATTGTTGTGCTTTGTGACTCCACTCCCCCTATCAGCTTCTGTCTTTAAAGGCATCACTAAGCATTTTAAAAGGGTGGTAAGTTATGGAATAGGCAATAATTCTTTTCAACTTAAATTTTTGATTTGGTTGTCTTTTTTTTTCTCTTCTATTTCTGTAGTTTTTGAATGGTGTACTTTCCTCTTTTGACTCAAATGTATTGATGATTAAATTTTTTGGCAGCCGTGGTTTTGTGGCAAAAGTCTGCATTTCGCCATCTGCAATTTTTTTTGCGAAACTGTAGCAAATACTTACCACGACAAAACAGTCGCCATTCACATCATGGGTCACCCCTTTGCCGGGGGTAAGCAAATCACAATGTGCACAGCTTGTTTATATAATAAGCAACATGTTCTTTAACAATATATTGATATGTCGCTCATAATGTCAATGAGTAGATGTTGTAATATAAAAATGAAAACTCAAATTTAAATAAAGAGTTAAAAAAAACAAAAACAAATCATCGCCATAAGAAATAATGCCCATAGACTTGAATGCATTTGGACAAAAAAGTCGCCATAAGAAAAAACGGCCATTGACTTTAGTGCATTTGGAGCGAGAAAAATTGCCATGTGTGTAAAAAAATTGTCGCCCGTTAAAAAATTTTTTTGCCGCTCATTGACTTTAACCGTTTTGTGAATTTTTTGCAGTTTCGTGAATTTTTTTCACAGTTTTGCTAATTTTTCTGTGATAGTGAAATGAAACAGATTCCCCCTGCCTTTCACCTGCTATAATGAGAAAACACCTGCGACAATGCACTTGCAGCGCTTCGATTTCCGAAGTCACTCGAAGTTTCCTCGTGAGGCAACTTCGGGCGACTTTGGAAAGCGAAGCGGCACGAGTTCCCAAATCTGCCTGTGTGCCCCTGCCCTTAGGGTAATTTAGATTCTAGCAATCAATTTCTGAAATGGTAAATAATTAAAAAAAAAAACACACAAATAATAAATAATTAAGACCAGCTGCATATTTGTTGGTCAAAAAGGTCTCTTGTCATTCAGAAAGGCTTAATTTCCTCTTTGAATATTGTAGAACACATTTTAACGAAACGTCGAAATAAATCAGTTTTTTTGTTTTGCACTAAATAAGTCCTGAGAATGCGATTCTTTTGTAGGTTGGTTTAAATAATTATTTAACCAGCACCCAGGCGGTTGTTCTTTTTTTCTAAGAGTGCCCCAGCTTTACCAAGGAGGTCTTCTTCAGAATTTACCCGCACTCCAAGTAGTTCAATCAAAGTGAATTTTATTGAATCATCACCCACGTGTCCAACTTTCCGGCCCACATTAGGGCCTTTGTGTGCCGAAACTGGTTATAATCAGTAATCTATACGCAAAAAAGAACCGTGAAAAACAAAAATTGTTGGCTTTATTACGACGTTTCGGCTCCTAGACTCGAGCCGAGTTCGGATGACGGCTCGAGTCTAGGAGCCGAAACGTCGTAATAAAGCCAACAATTTTTGTTTTTCACTAAAAGACCTGTGTGTGCGGTTCTTTTTTGCGTGTATATATATATATATATATATATATATATATATATATATATATATATATATATATATTTTGCTATATATTTTGCAGTTCAACCATCCTACAAGTGGGATCTGTGGGATGGAAAGACTATATCCTATAGACTTGATTTTATCCAAATAGTAGTTAAGTCAGTAGCAGTAGTTTTTACAAATAAAAGCACTGTCAATTTCTATGTGCCTTGGGAAGAATTGTATTTTTGTTTATTAGGCAAATTTTTTGGGTGGGTTGATTTGGCCTTTAAATAAGTTGCGGTGGGGGAGAATAGTGTGCAGCATCTGTGAATCTGGCAGATATTAATATTGTATAGGGCCACAGGCTTTATAAAATCGAATAAATATGGTGTACTTTAAAGTATGATGCAGCTTTGCTTTGGGCAGCTACCTGGTCTTTCCTGCTAATCCATGAGTATATATGAATTTTTAAAGATGTACTTGCTACAGAAATATTTAGCCCTACAATTTCAAAAAAAATTCAGACAATTTCAATTTAGATGTACAGTATGCAGCAGAGTCAATGGAATTGGATTCTGATATTCTAATATACATCAATTCTCCTCTGCTTTCACATGAATACCTCATTGCACGCTTTTCTTTTCTGCCATGGCACGCAACTGGAGGTGGGAGGCACTTGCATTTAGATCTTTCAATTTATCATGTTGTTTAGACAAAATCTATGGGACTGATATTGCAGTGATTAAATTCCTTCAGTGAATGTGAGAGCTAGCCATCTGTTAGTAACTGTTATATGTCAGATATAGATGCTGTGAAAGGCATGCTAGCAAAACTCTGTATTGGATAGGGAGCACTCTCAGGTCAGTTGGCATGGGGAGCTTTGTAAGAGAGCTCGGTGCTGATCAAATAGCAGCAGGTTCTTTTTTGGCAACTGCAGCACTGAAACCAGATGGCCTTGCCTATTACTGAATTTATTTCTGCCTTTGATGACCAGCTTCTTTCGTCCTGCTCTAAACGCCCGCAGAACTCATTTTGTTCATGACCCTTTTCAGGATCGTCGATTCCCTGTGTCTAGTCTAATCATCAACTTTACTTTCTTCAGTTTTAACAGTACCTGTTGGAAATCATACTTCCGTTCTCCAGCTTTCAATGAAGTATCAGTCCTGCCATGTAAATTATACATGTGCCTTCATTAAGGGGGTTATTTATCAAAGGTTGAATTTGAGTTTTTATACCTCGAATGAACTCGCAACTAGACTGGTTTCTAATTTAAGAAAAAACTCGAATCAGCAAGTTCTGGGTTAACCACCCGAAAACTTAAATTAATCGAGTTTTTGGAGGGAAAAAAAACTTGAATCTCTCAAATTGATCGAGTTTTCAGGCAAAACCCTCTGAAAAGAACTAGAACATCATGAAGGCTAATAACAGGGGTGTCCAAACTACAGCCCGCGATCCATTTTTAATTGGCTTGCTTCAAATTCCTAAAAAATACCAGAAGGAGAACAGGGAGCGAGCCGAGCCCTAACCTCCCAGCGGCCACAGACCGACTAACTAACTGGGAGGCGGCACATTGCTGTAAACGTCACCGCGTCCACCGTCCCCCAGCCAACTGCGGCGAACCACGCCCACCGTGGCAGGCACCTCATTCCCTCTGCGCAAAATACGCCTGTCTTCTAAAAACCACACCCGCCAGTCTTGCTAGTGAACCCATGTGACGCCCCTCTCGCATACTGTTTTGACCGCTGTCACGAGTACCCTGTAGACTAGATAATAAAAGCTGCGATCCAGCACTGAGCGTTTGTGCTGCGGAAGCAGAATAATTGCTCGCTAGTAGAGGTTCCAAGGATATTGGCTGAGATTCGGAATCCTGTGTTCTCCGGTTGTTACCCCAATTTTCATACTCGCAGTGACATAGCTGCAGACATTGCCAATTTGTAATGTCGTCCTAACAAAAATACCGTCAGTTCAAATACTTTATTTTCTAAACCTGCGGAATGCATCTCTATTGATGGCTGTCATAATGCGCAATTCATCCAGTGAATTCAGATATGAAACCCCAATTAGGGCAGTTACCCTAGTATAACATTAGCTCAAGGCATCTAGGTTCAACTATGCACTGTCAGCATATCCGCTTGCTTATTCATTTTGGGGTTCGCAGGTTACAAATAGCATGGTTCTGGATCTGGTTAAGGACACCCGCCTGGAATAGTTCTGGTTAGGGGCATTGGCATATGAGCATTATGGTTAGGGACAGTGTTATGTAATCATTCTGCTTATAGAACAATGTGAGACATAAGACATAAGCACGTTGCAGAATTTTACTGTTAAGTTGTTGACTTATAGAGAGAAAGAGATGCAGGAAGCTTGTCAGGGCTGATGAGTGTGGTAAGTAATTATTTATTATCCCCTCAAGTATAAGCTGAAATAAATTATTGTACATTACAGTTGCCCTGTCCATTTAAGGGCCTCCCATTCTGTTGTGCCCCCAGAAAATGAAACAATTAGAATGGTCGGCCCCCACACATTTTCACCTCACCAAATCCGGCCCTTGTTGTAAAAAGTTCGGACACCCCTGGATAATAACCATTTTTAATGGTTCAAGGGACCTCTGCCATTGACTTCTACAATTTTGACAGGTTTTAGATGGTGTATTTTCAGATTCAAGCTATTTCCAGGGTCAGGGTATAATAAATCTCAAAAAAAAAAATTTTTAACCCGAAAATTTTCGGGAAATCACAACTCGAACTTTAATAACTCTGCCCCTAACTCTATCATGCACCTCTTAACTGTCCTTTGTTTCTACCCATAAATAAACAATCCTCTTCATTTATTTTAAATAACATGCTTCATTGTGTATTTATTTGCTATTAACATTGATATTCATGGCCTGCTACTTAAACAATCGACCAAACTAGTGGATGTTTTGAGATCTGTTTCACATACAAACTTTATTCATTTTTAATAGTTACATAGTTTAGTTTCATAGTTAATTTGGGTTGAAAAAACGTAAGGAGCAACCCCTCCAAACATATATACGCTTACTTATACTGACCTATATACTGACTGATTTGGACCTACAAACCCTGCAGAACCACCAGCCAGATTAAACTAAGCAATGGCAAAATTGTCTTCTATAGAATAAAAGCCATAAGGTGGCCATAGACTTAACAATTACGATCTTTCTTGGAAAATATCTTTCCAAGAAAGATTGTTCGTTTCAACACACACGAGTAGAGCTGAATCATCAGATATACAGGTAGAAACAGTAGAATTCTACCTGTATCTCACGATTCAGCACTAACAATGGCCGATGTTTGGGTCCCTTCAAAGGAGTCCAATCAAAATTTTCCATCCAGCCCAATCGACGAGCCCAATATCTGCCGATATCGGTCCCACCATACACGCACCGAATATAGTTCGAAAACTAATTTTGTACGATATTATCTGTGCGTCTATGGCCACCTTTATATACAATTCAAATTGTATTAATGTAAACAAGCAAGACCTTGACTGTGTTTTTGGATAAGAATACTGTAGCAAGTGTTGTACTCACTGATCAGTAACATGCTGAGTGTTTCTCTTCCTATGTTATGTCTTGTTTGTTTGATGTGTTTAATAAAGAAAATGCAATAAAATTTACCTTTTAATTAAAAATGTGGTCTCTTTTCTAAGAATTTCTAAGAACATGTGCTTGCTTTTTAGGGTTCAAGAGATCCCTGATAAATTACTTGCTTTACACAAAATTAATATACATTTTATTATATTGCTACGTAACATCATTTCAAGGAAATCCAGTTTGTAGTTTTAATTCTCCTCTTTTATTATAGTTCTGTTGGCAGGAGAAAATCCATGGCCAAAATTGTGTACAACCTTCTGTCTGAGAGAGATTTGAGGAAGAAGCTAAAAGAGATTGGCCTTTCCACACGAGGCTCCAAGCAACAAATGATCAGAAGGCACCAGGAATTTGTTCATATGTATAATGCTCAGTGTGATTCCTTAGATCCAAAATCAGGTATGCGCCAACCAATTTCTGGTTTCTATTATTTTTCTATGATTTGTATAATAAGTATACTGTCTAAACGTAACATTTTAAAAATAATGCTACAATATTTTTTTTTACCAACAGTAGGACGCCCTGTTTTATGTTTTTCAGAGGTGTATAATACAAGAAAACGTAAAATCAGGGAAATGTATTAAATTAAACCTTTAAGTTAACCTTTAGTACAGTATGTTATAGAATTGCTAATTCTAAGCAACTTTTCAATTGGTCTTCTTTTCTATAGTTTATAAATTATTTGCCTTCTTCTTTTGACTCTTTCCAGCGTTCAAATGGGGGTCGCTGATCCCATCTCAAAAATCAAATGCTATGTAAGGCTACACATGTTTTGTTAGTGCTACTTTTTATTACTCATCTTTCTATTCAGTCTTTCTCATATATTCCAGTCTCCTGTTCAAATCAATGCATGGTTGCTAGGGTAAATTCAACCCTAGCGACCAGATTGCTGAAATTGCAAACTGGAGAGCTGCTGAATAAAAAAGCTAAATAACTCAAAAACCAAATAATAAAATAAAGGTGAACAGCCCCTTTAAGCGTATATTATATATTTGCGTAGATGTGAACGTTGATCTATGCTGTTCAGACCTGAGAAGTTTAAAGGGCAAGTCAAACATAATTCTAAGCAATTTTCCAATATACATTGATTAAAATGAGTTCCCCGAGCAAAGTCAGGTCTGTTAATTATTGTCTTACATTGTATCAACAGTCTGAGCCACCAGGACAGATAATAGAAAGGGACAGACAAACACTGCTTTCAATAGCAATACATATACAAATTAGGGATGCACCAAATCCAGGATTCGGTTTGGGATTTGGCAGAATCCTTGTGCCTGGCTGAATCCGAATTTTCATATGCAAATTAGGGGTAGGAAGGGAAATCGCGTGTCTTATTTTCGCAAAACAAGGAAGTGAAATTGTTTTTCCACTATTCCGCCCCTAATTTGCATATGTAAATTAGGATTAGAATTAGGATGGTTCTGTATTCGGGCAAATCTTTCACAAAGGATTGTGGGATTCGGCTGAATCGCAGCCCTAATAAAAATAATGTTAAAACCATAGTAAATTTTAATGAATGTACATTGCAAAGTTAAGTATAATTGTGTTTTCTTTTACTGGCAAATTTATTTTTTGGGTTGACTTTTCCCTTTAAAGGCCTTGTGTTACAATCTTGTATAGTGCCTCAATTTGATGTATGTCTGCTACAACAAGCTACCATTTTCCTCCTAAGTGATTATATTTTAAAATATGTGAACACAAAGCTTTAGGAAAAAAAGTAACCTTACTCATGCTTAATCTGACTATTTGTCAACGTCTGATGAATTTGTATCATGTTGCGTTGATTCCCCAGGGCAGACTGTAGGAAGTAGCTGTCAGAGCAGTTGCACTTCAGCCTGGGACATATCTGCGTTCCACTCTCAAGTACTTCCTAACTGTGAGAGAGAATTATTTGAGATGAATCTCATAGTGAGCAGCTTTGATTGTTGTCATTAGTGATAGTCTGGCCAGTTCATCTTTGCTGAAGGTTACTTCCCTATGTCTGCCCTCTTTTTACTGGTTCTCATTAGAATTCTTTTAGCAGCCATTTGCAGAAATGATCTTCCATGGTAGCAGTTCCCTTCGTTAATAAAATGCTTGCTTTTTTGTTTCCCGTGTGAAAGTTCTTTCTCTCTACACACATTTGTTTTCTCTTGTTAGGTCTTGTAGGAAATAGTAACGTTTTTCCTGTTAATATTAATTAGAGATTATTGTTTTCTCGTTGGGTCTGCAAATATTTTGTATATGAGCCAGTTTAAAATAATGCAATCTGTGAAAAAGCTGTTGTGTGTGAGAGACAATATCGGGTTTGTAGGGTAAAGGCTTATTTCCAGCCCATAGTGCAAATTTTATTGTAAAACACTGGGCTGAGAAACTAAACAAAGTTATTGTCATAAAATCCCCAGTAGCACATTTATTGCAGTTCATGCTGTTGTAAAGAATGTTTGTACTGTTTAAAGTTCTCTGTAGGGTTTACAATATGAACGGCTACGGAATCTGTATCTTCCCCGAGAAGGCTGGTCCTCCCTGGGGATCAGTGACCAGTAAATGTCTAAGTTGTCACTTGTTTGTGTACTTTGCCCCAAATGGACTATTTATTACTATTTGATCATCGTAACAATTTGCTTCATTGTATCTGGCATTCTCTGTAAGTCTGTTATAATTACATGAGTTTAAAGGAAAACTATACCCCGAATAACGTAGGCCTCTATAAAAATATATTGAATAAAACAGCACATGTGCAAAACCCTGATTCATGTAAAGAAACTACTTTCATAATAATATACTGTGCCATTGGATAATCCTAAATAGAAAACCATTTTTTAAAAAAAAAATAAATAAAGGCCACCCCCTGGGATCCTAGGATTCACGGTGCACACAAACAAAACAAATAAACCCTACGTTTGGTCACATGAGCCAATTAACAGACAGAGTTGTGTCTTTTGCTTCCACACTTCTTCCTGTTACAGTTAGAGTTGTAGTATTTCTGGTCAGGTGATCTCTGAGGCAGCACATAGATTATCATAAAATGGTGGCTCAAGGGAAAAGATGTAAAAGGGCAATATTTACTTAAATGTATATTCCAGTTTGGTAAGATTCTTTAATATGCCACTTAATATGATGTAAACTATCTGTTGCTGAAGTATTTATTTTGGGAGTAAAGTTTTCCTTTAACTATATTCAGAGCCATTTAACATGGTTTTTCTTTTATTTTTGTGATTCAGCTGTAGCCATTGCTCGCGGTGTTTTTTGCATCTTTGTAATTTTTTATATATTTTATTTATTATTATTGGTGGGGACCATTTACTTTGGTAAAAAAGAAGGCCCACATAATATGGAGGATTAAGTTGAAAAATGTGCAAATGCACTTATCATAAATTGTTTTCGTTATGAGAGACTTAGGCAAGCAGCATACATTCATTAAGTTGCCGGCTTTTATATGATATGTACATATTTCTAATCAGAAGGGATTTGAGCCTTTTACACCTGCTTCCTGTTCCTTGGATCTTCCTGGGAATGTCAACTGAAAAAATTTTTTTTTGCCTAATGAAAGAAAATATAATATTCTATATTATATAATTGTTATTTTAATATAAGACTTTTGCAACATTGTTTTAAAAGTAGCATACAAGTTTAATGCTGCTTTTAATAGCTATTTTTTTAAACGCACTTTAAAAGCACTGAAAAGGCTTTGAAATTTGTTTTCCTTTATTCGTTTTTTTTTTTTATTTTGGATTTGACTTGCCCTTTAAGAACAGAATGCCAAAGATTATGAAAAGAGATGAGTAATACTAAATATTTTTTTATATATAAGGATAGGCTAGAAAGTTGGATTTAGGTAAGGAGGAGGACATTGGAGAATTTTGCTAGGAGGAAGAATTTCGTAGAACGTGTGTGGAGCCATGTAAATGCAAAGTTAAAGTGGACCAAATCCTGCTCATCACTTTTTAACTGTTTGGCAGCCTCCCCATCCAAAACACCCACCACTGCCAAAAAGTCAGCCGCTGGTGAATTGCAGAGCAGTTATAGGACCTCTTGTCACTTCTAGTTCCAGTCTCCATGGTAACGATCGCTATGCAGAAGCAGGCACAGTCAACTAGAACCAAGGTTTGGCTTCCAGGGCCCATTGCCTTTCAGGGCCCATTGCCTTTATGGAGCCAGAGCTCAGAATGTGAGGATTGTGAGCACTTGCCTTTATCTTAAAGGAGTAGAATGTAATTGAAACCCCCTAGAAAGCTGACTGATACATTTTTTAAGACTTTGAGAGTTAAATAACATAGTTTAAAGGAATTGTTCATTATAAAAATAAAAACTGTGTAAATAGATAGGCTGAGCAAAATAAAAAATGTTTCTAATATAGTTAGTTAGCCAAAAATGTAATGTATAAAGGCTGGAGTGACTGGATGTTTAAAATAACAGAACACTATAACTATGAAGATTTTCATTCATCCAGGTCATGGTATATCTAGTATAGGTAAATCTAAAACAACTGGACTTGCTGAGTAATTATTGAAATAATTACTCAGCAAGTCCAGTTGTTTTAGATTTACCTATACTCAGGGCCGCCATCAGGGGGGGACAGGGGGGGAGAGTTGTAGGGGGCGCCGAGGGTAAGGGGGGCCCGGCCATGCCACCCTTACTTGATTAGCCGGTCACAGAGTTTAAGTTGAGCTGCTTAGGGATTGGATAGCTGAGGTTTAAACTTCCCCTCCTGCTCATCCTATCCAATCAAGCTTTACCGGGACTTGAAATTCTGTGACCAATAAGGGAAGAAAATGCAGCCACCTGTGCTCCCCTACTCCGTTCTGTAGTTGGCAGCTCACTGACAGCAGGTGGGTCACACTAATGAAGTAAGTGTAACATAACAGGGCCCCCCTAAAGGTAACCCTTTGTGGTCCCTGTTGAGTGGTGGGGCCCTGGTCACCATTTTCTTTTAAACTTTTTTTTTTTAAAAAAAGTTTTTTTACATGGACGTTTAAGGGGGGCCCTGGCCACCAATTTTCTTATAACGTGGGGAGCCCTGGCCACCAATTTTTTTTCCCATGTGGTGTCCTAGCCACCAATATTTTTTAATGGGGGGGGCCCTGACCACAAAAGTTTTTTTAATGGGGGGGACAATGACTACTTCCTGCTTTGCAGCTGCCTTGGTTTCCACTGATTCGTTACCTGGCAGTAACCAATCAGTGGCTTTAGGAGGGCCACATGGGTCATAATTGTTAGCTTTTGAATCTGCAGCTGCATGTTGAGGATCATTTGTTAACTCATTGAACATTTATGTCCCATGTGGCCCCCCTTAAGTCACTGACTAACTCAGAATTAGAGAGCTGCAAAGCAGGAAGTAGTGTTCTGGCTGTTACGTTGGTGAGATGGGTCATTCTGGATCAGTCATGCACAGCTTGTATCCAGCCTTACAGAAGCTGCAGGCATAGGCATTGTTATAATATATCCTAAAACTACATGCCAATTAAATGAACCTATTGGTTTTATTTTCTGTATGTTTGTTTCCCGTTTAGAATAGACTGTTCACATATAGTCTACTTAAGATGAGGAGTTATTAAAGGGCATGTAAAGTCTAAAATAGAATAAGGCTAGAAATGCTGTATTATGTATACTAAATATAAACATGAACTTACTGCACCACAAGTCTAATCAAACAAATGATTTATGATTTCAAAGTTGGCTACAGGGGGTCACCATCTTGTGACTTTGTTAAACATCTTTGCAAGACTAAGACTGTGCACATGCTCAGTGTGGTCTGGGCTGCTTAGGGATCATCATAAACAAAGCTGCTTGAGTTCTGCATGGCTGGGAAGTAAGGCGGGGGCTCCCCCTGCTGTTCATAAGTATGATTGTTTCCCTGCTCAGCAGTTAGGGACCATCTGACAATTCCTATCCACAGCAGTAAATGAAGGGAGAATTTCACTGCATACAGTCAGGTTTCTTATAAAAATGGTTCACATTTTTTAATTAAAGCAAATTGGAGATAGGTTTCTTTTTCATTAAAGAAAGTAAAAATGGGATTTTATTATTTTGCCTTTACATGCCTTTTAAGCACTCAATTTGTAGCAGTGCTTTGTAATTCTTCCTGATTTTTATTCAGCCTTACCAGGCATATACATGCTATAGTTTTAATAACTTGCAGCTGGAGGTTTAGAACTTAATTTCATGAGTTGTGAATCTAAGACATAAAACAGAAAGGCAGGCAAAGCAGTTTCAATAAACTGGTAGCTCTTTCTAAATAGATACTTAGGCAACTGCTTTAGCAACGTGATTTTATTGCCCAAATAAAGCCAAAAACATTGCCTGCATAAGAATGTTGCATGGAATGTTGGGCCTGTCCCTGAGACAGTAGTGTCATTTCTGCTCTTTATAATTTTTGAAGACTGCACTTGCTTTTATAGACAGTACATGAGATTTCATGAGATTACATTTCATCCCTTACAGATATCTTTATAGTGCTTATTATAACAATTTATGGGATCCGTTATCAGGAAACCCGTTATCCAGAAAGCTCTGAATTACAGAAAGGCCATATTCTTTAGGCTCCATTTTATCCATATTAAAACTGCACCTTGTACTTGATCTAAACTAAGATATAATCAATCCTTATAGGAAGCAAAACTAGCCTATTGGGTTTATTTAATGTTTACATTATTTTCTAGTAGACTTAAGGTATGAAGATCCAAATTATGGTAAGCTCCATTATCTGGAAAACCCCAGGTCCTGAGCATTCTAAATAATGGGTCCCATACCTGTATTGCCATATCCCTTAAATAAATAAATAAATAAATAAATAAATAGGATTTTACTTAAATGTACGGAGTAGTCTGTTAAAGGGCATGTAAAGTCTAAAATAGAATAAGGCTAGAAATGCTGTATTTTGTATACTAAATATAAACATGAACTTACTGCACCACAAGCCTAATCAAACAAATAATTTATGCTTTCAAAGTTGGCTACAGGGGGTCACCATCTTGTAACTTTGTTAAACATCTTTGCAAAACTAAGACTGTGCACATGCTCAGTGTGGTCTGGGCTGCTTAGGGATCATCTTAAAAAAAGCTGCTTGAGTTCTGCATGGCTGGGAATTAAGACGGGGGCTCCCCCTGCTGTTCATAAGTATGATTGTTTCCCTGCTCAGCAGTTAGGGACCGTCTGACAATTCCTATCCACAGCAGTAAATGAAGGGAGAATTTCACTGCATACAGTCAGGTTTCTTATAAAAACGGTACACATTTTTTAATTAAAGTATATTGGAGATAGGTTTCTTTTTCATTAAAGAAAGTAAAAATGGGATTTTATTTTTTGTTTTTACATGCCCTTTAAGGGCCTGATTTCTAAAAGGTGCACCCCTAGGCCTGGCTTGAGTCTGTTGATGGAGATTTCAACTGATGGAGGGGGAAGTTTGATCATTTTGATATTCCATATTTGGATTACTAAAAATGTTCAGTACTGACCCTAGTACCATTGCCTTAATTCAGCATTTTTTTGTAGAAATATATCATTTTCATTTGTTTTGCTATGTTTTTTTCTTTAACTGGAAGAATTGTTTTTTCACTTCCGTTGTGTACAACTATAGTAATGGTTAGCTATTCTGCTTTCCTTGAAAAGGTATTCTTCATAAACATCACTAGTGTTTGCACTTTATTCTGCTGCTCTCTTGGATTGAGTTGCCTTGGTGAGGCCAGGCCTTTTTATGTATACATGAGTAGAAGAGAATACAGAAGCATAATATTCTTGAAACAGTTAGCTATGTTGTCATACAATGCTTTATAATTAATTTGAGGGAAAAATGTATCAAAATATAACATTGGCCCGTGCTTTAACAGACTTTATAAAGTGTAATTTATCAATCCCTGTATGTGGCCAGTTTGTACAAGATCAAACAGATGAATGGATAAGTCAGTGGTATAGCCACCTTTATTCAGTAAATTTGTTTATTGCATGGTTTAATGAAGAATGGCACTACATGGGACTTTTGTGTAGAAATGCCAATAAACATTTTACTTAACAAGCTTTGTTTCATTAGCTTTAGAAATTGTTCGTGAAATTGAAAGTAATGAGAAAACAAGATCACTTCTGGAAGCAAATCAAGAAGAAATTGTAAGTGCACATTAAAATGAGATTTGATATGGTTCCTTGTTATCCTTAAGTGCTTTTAGCCATGATCTCTAGGTTTGCATGGCTATGTATTAAATAATACAGACCAACAGCATGTAATCAATCTATATATATATATATTTGGCATTCACAGGAATTTTATAAAAGTGCACAATAAAAGAAAAGGGTTTCGGTCCCACACAGGAACCTTCCTCAAGGAAAACACAAACACTTGTTTTCCTTGATAAAGGTTTCTGTGTGGGACCAAAACGTTGGATTAATAAACCTTTTTATTTTACTATACATTTTTTTCTTTGGTGAAAATTCTGTGAGTGCCATCACTAGACCAGAATTAAATCTAGACCAGTGCACACTGCTGGTACATAATCTTATTTTTCGAAACGAAAGCCCTATGAGTGCAGTCAACTGTATATATAGTTATAAAAAGTTTATCCTGGACAGCACCAATTCCCATATAGCTACCTAGTAGCTGCCCATGTGCAAGTTAATTATGTATAATGAAAAATATATATATATATTTCGATATATATATCGAAAAATATATATTTATATTTCGATATATATCAAAAATAAACCAGCACCAAGGGTCTCAATGTGAAAAAAATACTTATATTGTTTCCTTGGTATGTATAACAGACGTTTCGGTCCCACTTGGGACATTTTTTAAGGTGCAAATACATACAAATCAAACACTTAAATAGCCTCACCCACATCACGTGACCGTGCTGGAAACCAGCTAAAGTGCTAATATATCTAAAAATTCCAATAAATAATTTTAGTTCAATAACTTAATGAGCAATAGTGATAGTGACATAATTAAAAATGTATATATATATATATATAAAAAAAAATATATATATAATATATATATATATAAAAAAATGTATGTGCGCGCACACACACTCTCACACACACACTCTCACACACACACTCTCACACACACACTCTCACACACACACTCTCACACACACTCTCACTCTCACACTCTCACACACACACTCTCACACACACTCTCACACACACACTCTCTCACACTTAGATTAGGTACATAAATATTTGGACAGAGACAACTTTTTTTTAATTTTGGTTCTGTACATTAACACAATGAATTTTAAATGAAACAACTCGGATACAGTTGAACTGCAGACTTTCAGCTTTAATTCAATGGGTTGAACAAAAAGATTGCATAAAATGAGAGGAACTAAAGCCTTTTTTCACTTAAAATTCATTGTGGTAATGTACAGAACCAAAATTAGAAAAAAGTTGTCTCTGTCCAAATATTTATGGACCTAACTGTATATATAAAAATATACACACTCACACATACAAGTTTGTGAACCCTTCAAAATGTTCTATATTTTTATATGAATGTGACCTAAAACATTATCTGATTTTCAAACAAGTCCTAAAAGTAGACAAAGGAAAATGAGACAAAGAGAATATGATTATATCTGGTCATATTATTATTATTATTGATAAAAAAAAAGATCCAATAACATATATGCATGTGGGAAAAGTAAATGAATCAGGCTGTCATACCCCCTTGTGCAGCAATAACTATACCTAAACGTTTTCAGTAACTGGTGATCAGTCCTTCAGAAGAATTTTAGCCCATTCCTCCATTAGCCATTTTTAGAGTTCCCTAACTTTCATTCATTCTTAAATCAGGAACGTTAATGGGTTTCTGGATAATGAATCCCATACCTGTATAGAGAAAATTAGTTTCAGTACAATGTCTTTAGGCTGATTTTCTTGATATATATTACAGTGTGATTTGTCAGTATGTGATTCAAATATTGTAAAGTACAATGTCAATGGAGTGCTACAAAACCCAAATAATTTTTTGTTAAATTAAATGCATTTAGGATGAATGCACATACTTGCAGCTGAGTTCTTTTTTTCTTTTGCAGGGTATGACCTTTAAAAAGGAACAAACTGAAGAGCAAATAGATGAGATACACCAGCAATACAGTGAGTATTTTCTATGCTAGTATATTGTTATTTATATAGCACAGCATATCCTGTAAGATTCCACATAGCATTATCAGGAGACAGTATGTACCGTATATACCCGAGTATAAGCCGAGTTTTTCAGCATCCAAAATGTGCTGAAAAAGTCTACCTCGGCTTATACTCGGGTCAGCGGTACCCGACCCAGTAGCTGAGATTGCAGTCACTTTTAATCATTCCTATACCAACAGTACACTTGGGGAGAGACTGCAATATCCCACAATGCTCTCTGTTGGTTATATGAAAGAATAACAGTGCGCCCTCTGTTGGTTATATGAAAGAATAACAGTGACTGCAATATCACACAGCGCCATCTGTTGGTTATATGAAAGAATAACAGTGCGCCCTCTGTTGGTTATATGAAAGATTAACAGTGACTGCAATATCACACAGCGCCATCTGTTGGTTGTATGAAAGAATAACAGTGCGCCCTCTGTTGGTTATATGAAAGATTAACAGTGACTTCAATATCACACAGCGCCATCTGTTGGTTGTATGAAAGAATAACAGTGCGCCCTCTGTTGGTTATATGAAAGATTAACAGTGACTGCAATATCACACAGCACCCTCTGTTGGTTGTATGAAAGAATAACAGTGCGCCCTCTGTTGGTTATATGAAAGAATAACAGTGACTGCAATATC
Source organism: Xenopus laevis (assembly GCF_017654675.1). Taxonomy (NCBI): domain Eukaryota; kingdom Metazoa; phylum Chordata; class Amphibia; order Anura; family Pipidae; genus Xenopus; species Xenopus laevis. The sequence continues at coordinate 130,853,778 of NC_054377.1, read as the reverse complement.
ACACAGCACCCTCTGTTGGTTATATGAAAGAATAACAGTGACTGCAATATCACACAGCGCCATCTGTTGGTTATATGGAAGAATAACAGTGACTGCAATATCACACAGTGCCCTCTGTTGGTTATATGAAAGATTAACAGTGACTGCAATATCACACAGCACCCTCTGTTGGTTATATGAAAGACTAACAGTGACTGCAATATCACACAGCGCCCTCTGTTGGTTATACAAAAGATTAACAGTGACTGCAATATCACACAGCGCCCTCTATTGGTTATATGAAAGATTAACAGTGATGGTAATATCAAACAGCACCCTCTGCACATGATAGTGGGACAGTGGGACAATGCACACAGTAATCCGTTTGGCAATTCTCTGTCACCATCAACTTTGCAAAGAAGTCCGGTTGATCGCTGGGGGGGTCGCTTTGGCGGAATGTGCGCTGCTGGGAGACAGGGCTGTAGCTGTGTCTAGGCTTATACTAGAGTCAATAAGTTTTCCCAGTTTTCGTAGGTAAAATTAGGTACCTCGGCTTATACTCGGGTCGGCTTATACTCGAGTATATACGGTATCTATTAGATGTATCGTTTATGAACTGTATTATGTTTTGTGCAGTCAATAGAATATTGTGATGAGATTACAGTATACAAACATTTATTTACTTGTAATTTAACTAAGGATATTGTGAATTGTGTGTATTGTTTCATAGATGTTATAAGTACCGGCTTTATTTATTCTCCATCTGAACTAGACTATGCTGTACAGATATGGGACCTGTTATCCAGAATGCTTGGGACAAGGAGTTTTCTGGATTACAGATCTTTCCTTAATTTGGATCTTCATACCTTAAGTCTACTAGAAAATCATTTAAACATTAGGGGCTATTTATTAAAGGTCGAGTTGTGTTTTCCTGAAAAATTTGATTTTTCACTAAAAACTTGAATTTTTCAGGATTAAAAAACTAATTTTTCAAGGTTTATTATGCCCCGAAGCTGCAAAAAGACAGAATCCGAAAATACTCCAGCTTAAACCTGTCAAGGTCATGTAGAAGTCAAAAGGTCCCTTGAACCATTTGAAGATGTATTTAGCCTTCATGATTTTTTTGGGGGGTTTAATGGTGCAATTGATTAAAAGGTATTCAAGGTTTTTTTTTCCCAATAACTTAATCAACTTGAGTATTGGAGTTTTCCCTCCGATTACATACACACGAGTTTATTTGAGGTAGAAACAACCTCATAAACTCAATATTTGATACATAACCCCCTAAATAAACCCAATAGATTGTTTTTTGCCTCCTATAAGGATTAATTATATCTTAGTTAGGATCAAGTGCAAGGTACTGCTTTATTATTACACAGAGAAAGGAAATAGTTTTTAAGAACATTGGATTATTTGATTATAATGGTAAAGTTGGCAAATGAAATATTTTTCTCATTTAAAAAATGCTTCCTTCATTTCATGTTTTATATTAAAATGAACTGCTTACCCAATGCTGGGGTCAGGATAGCTGCAGAGATTTTCAGTGGGGATAAAGACAGCCAGTTAGGATGGAGCATTGCAAAATTGCACTAATCCAATTGGCTGAAAGGGAGTAAGGAAATGACTAGGCATGCGCCGAAGGTTTTAACCCAGCGATGTCCACTCTGATTTATCTCTATCTGCTGCCAATCTCTGCGTGTGAATAGTAGAACAAGTGGTCTACAACCCCTTCTTTCAGGTGGGTAACTGATTTGGGGTAACTGATATTTTAAAAATGTATATACTGCAAACCAAACACTTTCGCTACATGATTATATTTGTAATAGGGGCTTCTTTTGCAAAGTCCTACGACTTGCAGAAAGACCTGAAACCTTCCCAGCAACCACCAATCTATTTAAGAGCATCCCACCATAGGTTGTGGTGTCATTCGATGGAGATCTTTTTTTTAGGGAAGGGACTGTAAAAGAGATCATCTTCCCTAAGAATGTTGATGGAGGAGGCAGCAAACTGTAGTTACACCATCTCTTCCAAAACGCCATTAAAGCGAAGGTTGAAATGTTTCTTTTAACAGGTCTGCAATCAGGTCCTCAAGGCAGCAACTGGATTCTTTTAGAAGTAGAAAAAAGGGATTTTGGCTGCTCCAGACTCACCTCCTGTGTGCATAAATAGTGCAGCTCCATTTTGATGTGCTGGGTGCTCAACCACTGGCGTTCCCACTGTAGTCAGATATAGCCTATGATTAAGGGAGTTGCTCCCGAAACGCGTCAGGTGATGTCGGTCTGTGACCTGTTGTAATAAACCACCTTTTTTCTTTTTAACCGGAGTGCCGCCTTTCCATTCTTTTGTATAACTGGATTCTTGCCTTTATATCAGCCAGAAAGTAGCAGCTAGAATTTACATTTCTGTTTTAATGACAGAACTCTATTCATATCTACCTGTTACTGGCCAAGTTAAAGGGCATGTAAAGGCAAAAAAATAAAATCCCATTTTTACTTTCTTTAATGAAAAAGAAACCTATCTCCAATATACTTTAATTAAAAAATGTGTACTGTTTTTATAAGAAACCTGACTGCATGCAGTGAAATTCTCCCTTCATTTACTGCTGTGGATAGGAATTGTCAGATGGTCCCTAACTGCTGAGCAGGGAAACAATCATACTTATGAACAGCAGGGGGAGCCCCCGCCTTACTTCCCAGCCATGCAGAACTCAAGCAGCTTTGTTTATGACGATTCCTAAGCAGCCCAGACCACACTGAGCATGTGCACAGTCTTAGTGTCTTAGTCTTGCAAAGATGTTTAACAAAGTTACAAGATGGTGACCTCCTGTAGCCAACTTTGAAGGCATAAATTATTTGTTTGATTAGGCTTGTGGTGCAGTAAGTTAATGTTTATATTTAGTATACAAAATACAGCATTTCTAGCCTTATTCTATTTTAGACTTTACATGCCCTTTAAACATTTACTAGCAGTTTTACTGAGCTCCTTGTCACTATGGAAGGCTAAGAAGCATTTATTGCAGTTTGTTAAAGTCCAGTTCTGTTTATCTCTTTAATGTTGCAAAGTGATTTATAGTATGTGGTTCCTTGGAATGTATTAAAGCAGAACATCTAGTCAATTTTTGTTTTTCCCCTGCAAAATGTTCAATGATTTAATTAAGTACTCATATCAGTAGAATGAATACATAGCATTTGATTCAGCACATTTTATAATAAACCTCCAGGCTCTGCTTCAGTTAATACATGGCGCTGGAGGTGATAAATATAAGCATTTATTTATTCCCTCAATATAACCATAGAATGCGCTCACAACTTGCAGTTTTAAGGGGCAGATTAATTAAGGGTCGGATAGTAAATAATCCAAACTCGATTCACATTTTAATTTCGAGATTTATCAAAGTTTGACCCTGGGAACAATTTGAATTAAAACCTGCTGCATTCACTTATAAACAAAATCAAAGGATGCGAGTTCCTCCAAAAATTGATCAAGCAGCAAGTAAAAAAATACAAAAAGTTTATTAGGACATGGCCTGACACGTTTTGTGCCTGTTGGGGCACTTGTTTGTAGGCTAAATGGCCCAACAGGCCGTAATAAACTTTTTGTATTTTTTTTACTTGCTGCTTGATCAATTTTTGGAGGAACTGACGTCTTTTGGTTTTGTTCCTATGTACATGCACACTGTCAGGATGTCCTCCTAATTCATATTCTATTTTTGAAATTGCATTGACTTCAGTAGTGCTTATATAGGTTGGATGCACCATCTCTCTTTTTGTAGTAGAAGTCAATGGGAGAGGTCCAGTGACCCATTTGAAGATGTTAATAGCCTTTCTGAGTTTAGTCAAATTCGATTTGAGTTTTTAAGTCGGTAATATTCGTTCGAGTTAAAGACATTCAAATCTTTTCTTAAATAACCTCCAATTCGAATGTTAAGTATATTCGAATTTATTAGAGTAAAGAAAAAAATGCACATGAATTCGAAATTTGACCTTTAAAAAATGGGCCTCTGAATGTGTTAAAGGGGACCCGTCACCCAAAAAAAACATTCAAAATCCTATTATATCAAATTAATCAAGCAAAATTAACTTTAATTACACTATGTAAATTATTTGAATCTTGTTTCCATCAGTCTGGGAATTCATAATTATAGCAAGCAGGCAGGAGCCATTTTGTCGACACTGGTATTAAGGCAAGTCTTGTATCATCTCAGAATCTTGTTTGTGCACCAGAATGGGGGACCTCATGTCCATCCCCATGCCCTGGCTACACAATTAAACATTGAAGAGAACTGGGGAATGTGGGGAGAGCAGGGACATCTAGGAAGTGCTGAATGGAAAGTGAAAGTAATTGTCTGCCCCGCCACTATGCCTAAGGCCAGACAATATTTGATTGACAGCTGAGATTTTTAAATGAGCTTAAAAAAAAATATGAATGCTTTAATAAAAAAAATAAAATTGGATTTCATGTTTAATTTGAAAAGGACTTTAATTTTTCAACTTTTTGTGTCTGAGTGACAGGTCCACTTTAAATGGCGGATTGTAGAATCTGTGATATGTTGGATTAAGTGATCATGTGCTTTGATCTTAGTCAGGGCTGAAGCTGGTCTGCTTCTGCTTTATTACCCTACGACTAGACAGTGAGAAGAGTGGAACTGGGGTGCAATTACCCGGTGGGGCAATAAAACAGAAGACACATGGCAGCCCAACACCACCCCCTGCCACACTGAGGCTCTGCTTTTTCTGCAGCCTTCCAGTATATCATGCTTACCTGCACCCAGGTAAGTCACTCTAAATAAAAATTAGTATAAATGCAGTACAGGTGAAATAATTTACATTTTTAAAAGTGATTTCCTTTTTCTCTATAATAATAAAACAGTAGCTTGTACTTGATCCAAACTAAGATATAATTAATCCTTATTGGAAGCAAAACCCGCCCAGTGGGTTTCTTTAATGTTTCTTATAGACTTCAATTATTAAAGGACCAGTAACACCAAAAACATTTTTTTAAAAATTGGTTAGTATACATCAAAAAATAAACACAGACACAAGTTAAACTTTTAAATTGCAAAGCCTTTATTAAAAAATAACTTACTGAAACTCCACTTCCTGTCCTCTTGAGAAAAGGCGACACGGCGAGCGACAAGGGAGGAAATCAACTGCTGCAGTATGGATGGTCGCCGTGTCGCCTTTTCTCAAGAGGACAGGAAGTGGAGTTTCAGTAAGTTATTTTTTAATAAAGCCGTTGCAATTTAAAAGTTTAACTTGTGTTTGTGTCTATTTTTCGATATATACTAACCAATTTTTTACAAAAATTTTTTGGTGTTACTGGTCCTTTAAGATCCAAATTATGGAAGGATCCATTATCCGGAAAACATCAGGTCCCAAGCATTCTGTGTTTTTTTTACATTTTTACTATGCTTTTGAAAAATGCATAAAAACTGCCTGTGTGTAAGAGCCCTTGCTCTTCCTTTTTCACTAATTAATTTGTTTTTGCTATTTAGACTTTTATTAATTTGTTTATTATTGGCTCATTTGTTATTGAACAATATCATTGTTTGTTAAGAGATAGTCATGTTAATTTAGAGCATAAATTAGGATGTTATTAAAAAGACTTTGCTTAATGGCTTTATCATTGATAGTCTGAATTTCTGATGTTCTGGTGGAACGGTTTTTTGTTCTCTTGTCACCTTGTAGCCTTCACACTCTCATTATGTAATCTTGGCATATTATTTAAATAAATAATGAATAAAGTACCCCCTCTGGTAAAATATAAGGATTATGACCATATAAAAAATGAGGCCGAATGCTAAACGTCATGGATCTCCGAGGTGATTTTTAATATCCTCCTATTTTGCAACAGGGAGTACTTTATTTATTTTAATACACGTTTCAGTGAGTCATGTGACAGAAATGACATCACTAAGCTTTGATTACAACAAGGGATGCACCGAATCCAGGATTCGGTTCGGAATTCGGCCTTTTTCAGCAGGATTCAGATTTGGCCGAATCAAATCCGAATTGTAATTTGCATATGTAAATTATGGACGGGGAGGGAAATCGTGTGACTTTTTTTCACAAAACAAGGAAGTAAAAAATTTTTTCCCCTTCCCACCCCTAATTTACATATGCAAATTCGGATTTAGTTTGGTATTTAGCTGAATCGTTCGCAACGGATTTGGGGGTTCGGCCGAATCCAAAATAGTGGATTCGGTGCATCGCTAATTATAACCAATGACATCACTAAGCAACGTTTATAAGGATATAATTTACAGGATATTCATGGCGCTGGTGTATAATATATATATATATGTGTATATATACTGTATATGTATATATATGTATATATATATATATATATGTATGTATACAAAAAGAAATAGCAGCAGCACTCACGCTTTACAGCAAGTTCAGCGGTGCACGTCCCTTGGGGATTCCGGTCAGTCCTCCACAATCTAGAAACGTAGTAACGGACAGCACTCGCTTGTAATGCTCGAAGGTTTCTTTATATCAAATCGTAAAAAATGACATCACCATATGTGTGCACATATAAAACGCGACGTTTCGAGCCTACATAGTCTCTTTATCAAGCCATGTGTAGCAATGGTATCAAGAACAAACACAATCCATGTGAGTATTTAAGGATCATCAAAGGAAGTGACATAGCAACATATTCATTATCCTCTGTACAGGGTTGATACAATGTATACTGAGCACTGGCTGAATTAAATACACAATACATGTAGAAACAGATATAGCTACAAAAATAGATATAAATTGTAATCCTTATTAAGACCTGCTGGATGAAGTGAATTTAATTTTTTAATCCACCATACTTCCCGTTGTTTGAGCCTAAATTCACGGTCTCCTCCCCTGACTAATGGGGGCACACGGATATCACAACACAAGTTTACCATTAAATTGGGAAACATTGCTTTACCATTGTCACGTCATTTCAAAGAAAAGGGCCATACTGTGGATCAACTACGGTTCATGGTACTAGAACATGTGCCCCCAGGGGAGGAGACCGTGAACTTAGGCTCAAACAACGGGAAGTATGGTGGTTTAAAATATTAAATTCACTTCATCCTTCATCTTAATAAGGATTACAATTTATATTTATTTTTGTAGCTATATCTGTTTCTACATGTATTGTGTATTTAATTCAGCCAGTGCTTTTTTGGATGTACTGGTCTATAGAGAAGGAGGGCTACAAACTAAATTATATTCTAAACCTATTGACTGAAATCAGATTTTACACTTTGATAGCAATCACCCTACGCACACCAAGCATTCGATACCAATCAGCCAGTTAACACGGGTTCATAGATTGGTTCGTGACCCAGTGATTAGGGATGTCCAAATTAAACAAATGAGACACAAATTTAAAAAGAGGGGGTATCCATTACAAGTATTGGATAAAGCTGAAAAGGCCATAGGACAGTCAAAATCTAAAAAAGTGAAGGGCCCTAGAATTACCTTTGTTACACAATACGGTGGGCTATCTAGACAAATAAATGGCATCCTACAGAAACATTGGCCGATTCTATGTAGAGCCTATCCTACAGTGAGGGAATTTATCTCCCCTCCACTGATATCGTACAAAAGAGGAAAAACCATAGGGTCCAAATTAAGTCTTCAGTGCCAAAAGATAAACCAGTCGCAAGCACATTTTTGGGACAACGCAACAGTGGCATGTATCCTTGCCTTGATTGCAAACAGTGCAGACGTGATTAAAGGCAAATCTTTTTTACATCCAGGTACGGGAGATTCCATTCAAATTAGGGGATACCACACCTGCTTATCACAATTTGTGGTGTATGCAATAGTTTGCCCATGTGGTATGATCTATGTTGGGGAAACTATCCAAAAGGTCAAATCACAGATATCACAACACAAGTCTACCATTAAATTGGGAAACATTGCTTTACCATTGCCACGTCATTTCAAAGAAAAGGGCCATACTATGGATCAACTACGGTTCATGGTACTAGAACATGTGCCCCCATTAGTCAGGGGAGGAGGCCGTGAACTTAGGCTCAAACAACGGGAAGTATGGTGGATTAAAAGATTAAATTCACTTCATCCAGCAGGTCTTAATAAGGATTACAATTTATATCTATTTTTGTAGCTATATCTGTTTCTACATGTATTGTGTATTTAATTCAGCCAGTGCTCAGTATACATTGTATCAACCCTGTACAGAGGATAATGAATATGTTGCTATGTCACTTCCTTTGATGATCCTTAAATACTCACATGGATTGTGTTTGTTCTTGATACCATTGCTACACATGGCTTGATAAAGAGCCTATGTAGGCTCGAAACGTCGCGTTTTATATGTGCACACATATGGTGATGTCATTTTTTTACGATTTGATATAAAGAAACCTTTGAGCATTACAAGCGAGTGCTGTCCGTTACTACGTATATATATATATATATATATATATATATATATATATATATATATATATATATATATATATATATATAAATTTTAAACATTAACTGCAAAGTCCCCAATCTCACCAGCCAATTATGCCACTCCGTGAGCTGTAATGCTTTTGGCATTGGGATGGCTAAAAGTTAATGTTGTATGTTATTGAACATAATTTTAGAATTATATCCGGCTGCCAGAAAGGAAAGCACTCAATAACATCTAATTAGATTGTAAGCTTGTGAACAGGATCCTCTATTACTATATGTATTCTGTAACCCTTTGTTAAATGATTCTAACAAGAATGTCTCTCTCCCATCCTTTGCGGCTTGCTTTGCTTATGTGTGACTGCTTTGGGTACTTGCTGCATGGGGGGATGCCGAGGGTAGCAAGTAAAATAATTTCCTAATCTCCATTAATGTCCTGCTGAGCAATGTCTTAATAGTAATGATTTTATAATGGTAGCATTATTACTGGATGTCCCTACTGAATGCAGTTTTCCGGTTTGCGGTGCTGCTTAAATCTGTGGTGCTTCTAGGAGAAGAAATAAATCACTAAAAAGCTGCAATTGTATGGGGAAAAAAACACTCGCCAAGGAACTATAAATTGTATCTGTAAATATGTAATAATGTTTGGAGTGATTCAGAAGGCTTTAAAGTTTTATCCTATACCACATTTTACTAGCATTTATATTGATAAAACAAAAATGAGCCGTCGGGTAACATTATGCTTATTATAATACACAAAATCCATGAATATCTTGTAAATTATATCCTTATAAATGGTGAGTTCTGATGTCATCAGTTATAAACGCTGAGTTCTGATGTCATTTATCCCTAAAACTTGTGTATTATAATAAATAAAGTACCCCCAGTTGCAAAATATGAGGATATTAGAAGTTACCTCGGAGTTCCATGACCCGTATAAAAACACTCGGCCTTCGGCCTCGTGTTTTTATATGGTCATGAAACTCCTCGGTAACTTATAACATCCTTATATTTTACAAGAGGGGGTACTTTATTCACTATATACTTGTATAATCGGATGCAAGATTTGTTTGTAGAGAGAATATTCCTAGAATGAGTTTGACAGTCGCTGTCGAAGCACAGGAAGCATTCAAGGACTTCAGATACATCTGTTTGTAGTAAAACTCCTGATCACCCCAAATAAGTCTTCCTGCACTGAGAGATTTAAAAAGCAGGATGGTAAACCTTTGGGTCTACACACATATGTATATATTTATAACTTATTGTTTGAGCCACCTGCAGGTTCATCCAGTTTTCAGTTTTTTCTTTTAACATAGTCAGCAGGTTGAGGAATTGACGCAGCACTTTTTCACTAATAATGACTATAGCTTGCCATGAAAATTGTGAATTTGGATAAGGGATCATAAAGCCATAATGGACATTGTTTATTGGCAGGCTTTAAATTTATTTTGCTTAAAACAGTAAGCTATGAGACCATTCTAGACCCATTTTATAGAATTCTCAGGACCCAAGGCTTGCTGAGTCCGGGGATGTCAAAATTTGGAACTGTGCAATAACATTTTCGTTAGTGGAAAATAAGACTTCTGGTAAAAAAAAGAAGTTTGAGAGGAGAGACCCCTCAACCCACTCTAACAGCTTTCATCATTTTAGCATTCTCTGGATTTGGAATTAAGTTTTGTGGTGACCCATGTCTGGGTTTTTTTGGTGGTCAGGGTATCTGGATGCCAGAAAATAGGTGCCATTCATGCATATAAATGTTGCAGTGGGGGATTCGTGACTGACACTTCATTTCTTGATTTTGAATTTTTTTTTTATCGTTTTTTCTGTGTTTAACGCGCATTTAAACACAGGTTAGATTGCAAATAAATGCATTCCCTAATTGATTCCATTATGTTCTCCCTGATTGTACTCATGAGTGTTCTGAGTTGCATTTTACTCCATTTGCGTTTTATTGATTTTGCTTCTATGCTGCATGTTGCATTTTCTTGCGATTGACGCCGTTCAGCTAACAATAAAGCAGAGAATTGTGTTTGGAACAGTAATAACTCACTTAATTTAAACACAATATATGCTTTTTTTTGCACTCAACATGTGGTTGGCCCCTTCAGACTGAGTTGCCAGCTAATCTGCCGGAGCATGAACCCAGATCAGCCAGATATCTATTGGGAAGGTTTACAAATTGTGCATTAATGCATTCCTCTCCTGATTGGCACAATTAGGTTCCTATTATGATCTGGTGATTGGCCTTGGGGACCAAATGATTGGATCAGCCCAATTTAACCAAAAATGTAGGTAGGCAAAAATGGGCAAATATGTGCTTGTTAGGTGACCTAGCCAATTGAGTGCATCTTAAAGGGGTTGTTCACCTTTAAAACTCTTAGTATGATGTAGAGAGTGATATTCTGCAACAGTTTGCTATTGATTTTTATTTTTTAAGTTATTTAGTTTTTTATTTAGCAGCTCTCCAGTTTGCAGTGTTATCAGTCTGGTTGCTAGGGCCAAATGACCCTAGCAACCATGCATTGATTTGAATAAGAGACAGGAATATGAATAGCAGAGGGCCTAAATAGACAGATGAATAATAAAAAGTATCATTAACATAAATGTGTAGCCTTAAAGAGCATTTGTTTTAGATGTAGAAGTGCGAGGTGTTAGAGCATTTGTTTTAGAAAGTGGAAGTGCGATATCCTCGCAATTAGTGGAGGATATTTCGATGAATCATTTTAACCACATCTATTCTATGAGTATAATGTCAGACTGGAGTTGTAACAGAGACTGCAAAATTGTACTGTCCTGATTTATCTATTACCCATCTCAAATTATTTTCTAATAGATTAATATTGATGAATGGGGGCCTGTTAAACAAAGTCCCTGGTGTTGTGATCATGTTTTATTAGCACTCTTTCTAATTTTACATTTATTACTCTTGGGTGAAAATTGTAGCCAAAGAAATACACTATATATATTTCCTTTTTTCCCACATGGTTCCATATTTGGAACTGGTTGAGTGCACATAGTTTTGAATCTGGAGTTGACGGTTGGGGATAAGTTCTGGTTTGGAGTGGGACTTTAGGATTCACAATTTTTTTCTTTTGAAGTATTAATGATATCATAGTTGGGATGACGTACTATGTATTCTTTTATTATTACAGAGAAAAAGTAAATCCATTTGAAAAAATTTATTGTTTGATTAAAATGCAGTCTATGGGAGATGTTGTTCCTGTAATTCGGAAATTTCTGGGGTTTCCAGATAACGGATTCCATACCTGTATATGTTAAGGGAAAGGAGACAGAATGCCTTTGTGTTTCATCTTGCCCACTCCTTATGAATACAGTATAAATTTACTCTTGGGGCGGTAACAATGGTCCAGCAATTTAACCTAGGCTGGAAGTCAGAAAAATATAATGTATTTTTAGAGAGGGATTGCTTATAGTTAATATTTAGAGTTGATGTATTAATTACATTGAGAATATGACAATAAAACCAATGCAAATAACCTTTGTGGAATTATGCTATATCTTTTTTTTAACAATTTCCAGTTCAGGAATACGTGATAAGAGGTGATGCTTTAAAGTAATAAGGAATTATGTTATGTCTTATGTTGAAAACTGTCATTCTGTAAAAAATATTTAAATAGAATCCTTGCAACATGATCTTGACAAACTGGCAATCTGGGCAGCTAAGTGACAAATGAGATTCATTGTTGATTTAAAGTCATGCACCTGGGATGTAAAAATATCCAAGCCACTTATACCCTTAATGGGACTGCACTAGGCAAATCCATTATGGAAAAGGACCTTGAAGTCCTTGTAGATGATAAACTTGGCTGTAGCAAACAATGCCAGTCAGCAGCATCAAGGGCAAATAAGGTCTTGAGCTGTATTAAAAGGGACACTGATTCGTGGGAGGAGGGGGTCATTCTTCCACTGTATAGAGCACTGGTAAGGCTCCATATAGAATATGCCATACCGTTTTGGTCTCCATCTCTCAAACAGGACATTATTGAATTAGAGAGGGTACAGAGAAGGGCAACTAAGCTGGTAAAAGGTATTGAAAGTCTTAGCTATGAGGAAAGACTGGCCAAATTGGGGATGTTCACACTAGAGAACAGTAACATAAAAAAATGAAATAGTTAAAAATAATAAAAATGTTATAGTGTTGCCCTGCACTACTAAAACTGGTGTGTTTGCTTCAGAAACACTACTATTGTTTATATAAATAAGCTGCTGTGTAGCTGGGGGGCAGCCATTCAAAGGGGAAAAGACTCAAGTTACACAGCAGATAAGCTCTGAAGAACATAATGGTGTTATCTGTTATCAACTAATTATCCTGTGCCGTACAGCCTTTTTTCAATATCCGCCATTGCTACTAAGCAGCTTGTTTATATGAACTATAGTAGTGTTTCTGAAGCAAACACATCAGTTTTACCAGTGCAGGGCACATGATATTTTCATTACTTTAAAACACTTTAATTTTTTGGTGTTACTGTTCCTTTTATGGGTGATATGATAACTATGTATAAATATATAAGGGGATCATATAATAATCTCTCTAATGCTTTATTTACCAGTAGGTCTTTCCAGCTGACGCAAGGTCACCCATTCCGATTAGAAGAAAGCCCACCTAAATATTTCAATGGGGTTTTCTACAGTAAGAGCTGTGAATATTTGAAATTCTCTCCCTGAATCAGTTGTACAGGCTGATACATTAGATGGCATTAAAAAGGGGTTGGATGGCTTTTTAGCAAGTGAGGGAATACAGGGTTATGTGAGATAGCTCATAGTACAAGTTGATCCAGGGACTAGTCCCATTGCCCTCTTGGAGTTTTCTGTGCCCTCGTGGAATTTTTTCCCCCTCTGAAATTGGAGAGGCTTCAGATGGGCTTTTTTTTTGCCTTCCTCTGGATCAACTGACAGGCAGGGTAAAATAGAGTTAAAAGGTTAAACTTGATGGATGTGTTTCTTTTTTCAGTCTAACTTACTATGGTACTATATATAAAGCAAAAGTATTAAGACATTCACATAAGCAAAGAACTTTATCCATAGTTTAATATTTCCCAATTCAGATGACTGCTGAGAGAACCTCAAAGCCTGCAAGTTCATCTCATCCCCTGCGCTTTTATCCTAGTGTTTAAAGAATAAGCCATTCACAAAATGAATATATAATTATACTTTAAAGAATGTTGTCAAGGATAAAAGGTATTCACTTCCATATGCCGAAACCTATAAAAATTTTAAAGCAGAAATGAGTCCGTGCTTAACTGGTGGATAGAGAAGGGCAAAATCTATACAGTATTTAATAATATATATACACATTCACACCTCTAATAGAATTAGGATTAATCAGTGAATATTAAAATTGTTATTCTATTTATTGTAATGTCTATACAGGACATGAATAGTAAAAAACAATGCTTGTATTTTTGGATTTTTCTTAATGGAAAAATATGATGAAATGTTAAAAGCCTTTCAACCGTATTGACCTATTTCTGAAGCAGAAAGCACAAAATATGAGTACAGTGTATGCTTCCGCTGCAGATCTACAAATGGTAGTGTTCTAATGGAGTATGAGTCATGAAATTTCATAATGCAGGTCACTGATGTTGAAGTATATGTGCTATGGTTGAACATGATGAACAGATATTTTTCTTTTTTACAAATAAGTAATTTTGACTTTTTGTAGGTTGTGTAACCTTGCTATGAATTAAGGCTGCCTAAACCAATAACTAATATATACAAATATTCGGAGGTGCTCCAACCCAAATGCCAGTTCCCATCTAACAAAATTCACAATCGAGTGCGAAATTATTATTTGACTTTATAACTTTCGTGTGCTCACCCAGTTACTCGGCAGGTTCAGGTGCTCACGCTCAATTCATCAAAGTATTGTTGCAGGTCACTCATGGATCCGAATTGGTGGTCTGGGTGCAGCGCCCCGAACCCAAAGCAAGGGGAGGCCAACCAAACTTTAGAAGAATGACGTACATCAGTATCGGGGAAATAAAGCTGTTTTTAATCTTCACCACTGTCTGACAGTCTGTAAAGTGTGCATCATTCTTTTGAAGTTTGGTCTGCCTAAACCAATGCTGTATCACAAAGTGGGGTGTAAGCCTCAACACTTTAGTTAAGGTGCAAAGGAAAAACATACTTTCTGTTGTGTGCGCTAATAAACGTTAAATGTTTAATACTAAGTATGCATATATGCTAGTTTAAAGGAGTGGTTTACCTTTAAAGTGGACCTGTCATCTACACTTAAAAAGTCCTTTGCAAATTAAACATGAAACACAACTTATTTTTTTCATTAAAACATCCATACCTGTTATATCTCAGCTGACAATCAAATATTATCTGCCCTGTCTCTATGCCTGAGTTATAGAGGTGGGACAGTCAATTACTTTCACTTTCCATTCAGCACTTCCTACGTCATTGCACTTCTTACATTGCCCCTTCCCTCCCCAGGCCCTATACTTATGTAGGACACTTTGTATGGGCATTAGGTTCCCCATTCTCGTGCTTACACAAGATTTTGGGGTGACACACAATTTATCTAAATAATAGTGTCCACAAAATGGCTGCTGCCTGCTTGGTATGATAGTGTAATTCCAAAAGTGAAGAAGACACAATTTAAATAATAAATATAGTGCAAGTAAATTTTATTTTGCTCAACTAACACGATAAAAAAGAATTTGGAATTGTTTCTTGGGGTGACAGGTCCCCTTTAAGGTAATTTTTAGTATGTAAGAGTGGCTAATGCTAAGCAACTTTTCAATTGGTCTTCATCGTGTATTTTTTTATTGTTTTTTAATTTTATTTCCCTTTTTCTTCTGACTCTCTCCATATTTAAAATGGTGGTCACTGACCCCATCTAAAAAACAACTGCTCTATAATGCTACAAATTTATTGTTATTGCTACTTTTATTTTTTTCTCCTATTCATATTCCTGTATTTTGTTAAAATCAATTCATGGTTGCTAGGGTAATTTGGACCCTAGGTTGCTGGAATTGCAAAATGAATAGCTGCTGAATAAAAAGCTAAATAACTAAAAAAAAACACAAGTAATAGAAAATGAAAACCAGTTGACAAGTGTCTCAGAATATCATTCCCTATATCATACTCAAAGTTAACATAAAGGTGAACAACCCCTTTAAGTTTTTAGTTGATGGTTTCAGCAATTTTTCATATTCATTTTGTCCTAATGTTGCCATAGCCTGCATTTAGTAATTACAGTATAACTCGCTGTTCAGTATGAGCTGTTAAATGTGTACAGTGTATAAACAGTGTCATTGTTTTTCAGGAGCAAAGCACAAAAATGAATTCCAGCAGCTTGTTGATCAGGTGAAGGGCCGATGGAAGAGGTTGAACAAAAAAGTGAAATCAGAGCCTGAAGATGGGCAGAGCAGTGCTGGTAAGTTGCCAATAATAATGAATCCACAGAAAACCAGTTGCCTATTAAAGCACATGCTAGGGATTTTAAAACACATTAGTAAATAGCGCTCCTCCAGTAGACTTATGAGTTGAAATCTGCTTTTTACAACAGCAAACAGATTTTTTTTTTTTATGATAAAAAGACATAAAATACTGGAAACATGACATGATATAAAATGACTCCCATCTTTCTCCCCTCCAATCAGTCTTAAACTTTGCTACAAGGACCCCAACTAAAATCCTTAGTGTGGCTGCCTGTTAATCAAAGGATCGCATATAAAACCCTTCTACTAACATTCAAAGCCCTTCATTCCTCTGCTCCTCAATACATTTCTTCTCTTGTCTCTATACGTTCCTGGTCGTCTTCTCCGCTCTTCTCAGAGCCACCTTCTCTTCACACCATCCACATCCACTCATCTCAAACCCTTCTATCTTGCTGCTCCTTACCTCTGGAATTCCATCCCTGAATTCCTCCGTAAGGAATCCTCTCTTAATCTCTTCAAGAAAAAGCTACCTTTATGTGAGCCTCCTATCCACTTAGACTGTAAGCTCTATGGGACAGGGACCACCTTTCCACTATGTCTCTTCCCACATAGCACTTAAGCTCTTTGTCCTATGATTCTGTATATATTTATTATGTGATCTGTCTCCCCCATGTATACTTTTATATAGATTGTACTTTTATGCACTTTACAGCCCTGCAGCTCCTTAACAGCGCTTTACAAATAAAGTTATACATACATAAATAAAATGGAAAATGCTTTTTAATTGGTGGAACTATGAAAATATGGGTAAAATATAGGAAAATGTCAAATCAGGCAAACATGGATTTGGGGTTTGGCTGTACAGTCCTGTCCAGTGTGCTGTATGACAATGAAGACTAGACAAAACCTGCATCTAAAAATAAACACAACTGATCAAATTTAACTCAACACATTTTTTTTTTAAATCATTCAACTGAAAAACAAATCTTTTACTTCAAACCAACTTTAATGACCCATTTTTAAGAAACATCAGTATGTTCTTCTCATGACCCAATTGTGTGGGAATAAGCTCTAGTGAGCCAGTGACATGTAAATGATGAATAGTTTCTGTAATGCACTGCGTGGGTTCAACTGTTTGTTGTCCAGACTCATGTTGAAGCTCAGTCACTGATTTCCTGTTATTCGACTCTTTTATGGCTTTTTTTCAGAACTAGTCCATTCACTACAGTTCTTTCCTTTCATGGCCGCTTAGTTTTCTGTCTGATGCACAGTAGGGCAGCACTTTCCATTTCCTTATGAATTGTCTGTATTGTTGCTGTTCCATCACTATCTGTTGGTGATAATAAAGACCAGCCAAAGGGCATGATGGGCAAACCAAGTTCATTTTGTGTCTCTTACTGTACGGTGAATATCAAAGCATGTAACAGAAGACATCAATTCATCTACGTGTAGTGGCTACTGCTGACCTTTATTTGAAGAATAATGGGTCACTAGGACAAATGAAAACTAAATTCTTACTACCATATCATCAAAAACCTGACCTGAAAATAGCGTGCTCTCTATCTAAAGAAAATGTCAATACTTGCCATTTGTAGTATGGACATTTGCCTTGTATCTTTCTTTTTCCTCTCTATCTGGATTATCGTCTGTTATTGACTATAACTTCAGTACTCTTCAATATATTTTTTTTTAAAGAGTATCAATTGCTTGTAGTGCTTTTAGTACTTTCAAAAAGTTGTCACTCTTATCTATCCATGTGCAAATTGTGGATTGAGTTTGATTATACTTCGGACGTGTTTGTTTTTTTTTTGTTTCAGCAAAGTTGCATGGAATTACCAATATTCCCTGTTTATATTTGCATTTGACTCCATACCGTTTACCAATCCGACCATCAGGATTTGAAAAATTATATATATAATATATGGTGTTTTTGCCATAGCACAAACAATGGATGAAGCTCTCTTAGTAAAATGAATTACCCCATAAGAATATTATTATTATATGAGTCTGTTTTACATGAAGTCAGCTATTCACAGTTCTCGTTTTTCGATATAGATTTGCTTAAAAAACATCTAACAAATACTTTGCCTCCATGCGTCTAAAACAAGCGTATATATCATGAATTATAATTAAACGTCAGTTTAAGCTTCCAGTGATTTACAAAAAGCAGGTGCAAGAAATGCCCCCTTAACTAAAGAGGAATTCTCATTAGCAGTAAAAACCTTAAGATAGGGCAAAGGTCTAAGGACAGATGCTTTCACCATTTCCTGCTTTAATGGATTATAAGAAGCCACAAATACAACGATGACTGGGGAAGGTATTTATTGGGAGGCTTGAGGCCCACCATGCTGCTCTAAAACACAAACGAGCCCAATCTCCCTCCTATATTCTGATATAATTAAAACCCTCTCCAATATCAATGAAACATTAATATAGAACTATGATTATTTGTTCGGTAGGTTGCTGAAGAACCATTCTCCTGGAGAGGTAGAATAAACATTATTAAGATGGACAGACTCATCCAGTTTCAGTACTTATTCCAAACACACCCTACCTTCCTTCTGCTAGGGCTATTTTAAAATTAATTTTGGGTACACAGAAACACCAGAATCGGGTACTTTGTTTCATTTTCCACTGAAAATAAGGGGATATTTTTTATGTGGTGTAAAAAACAGTAAAATAATTTGCCAGGCATCGCCATGTGAAAATGGGATAATATTTACGATCTGGTTCTTTGAGCAACTTCTGCTAGAACTTACTTACAAATAGCAATGATGCTATAGCGAAAGCTCGTATCTCCTTGAGATGAAATATGACAAATAATCCTTCAGTTCTTGATTGGTTTAAAAGAATACATGAAATCTGCAGTACAGAACTTAATTTGAATTTTGTCGTACTGTGCATGTCCTTAGCTTTTATAGATATGATACATGAGAACTAACATGTGGCACTGTTCTCTTATTATTGCATGAACACATCTGATAAAAAAAGACTACTAACTCTCGAAAATTATTATACGAATCTTTGTTATGCAGAGATCTACAGTTATTTGTATGTCTTCCTGCTTTTCTTGTCTGTCTTTTTATACCTTAAAGAAAAACCAAACCCTAAAAATGAATATGGCTAAAAATGTCATATTTTATATACTGAATCAGCAGAAAAGAAGATGGGGAGTTACTTGGGGCATCTTTGGAGCAGGTCTGGATTGGGAGTCAAAATAGGCCCAGGCATTACAAGTACAGAGAAGCCCAATGAGCTCCCAACCAGCCCACTAAATAGTGACTTTCTATGGCATCTTACGGCAGCCCACAGTTTGCCAGTCCGGGCCTGGTTTGGAGACACAGATCTTTACTGCTAAAGGGCTGTGGTTGCCTTGGGCTGGTACAGAAACCCAAAACATAATGTACAACATTTCGAGCTACTTCTTTAGTTAAGCTTTAGTTCTCCTTTAAAAGTTTCAATTATGTTTGAATCACCTTGCTGTATGTTTGCTTTGTTGGGATCATTTTTTATTTGAAGATCTGATAAATTTTGTTTTCTGCCCTGTTAAGAGACTTGTTAGAAAGGCAATGGTTTTACAAATGTGTTTTGTTTTGGCTTTGATGTCCTCCATAGCCAAGAACCATGAAAACAAATTGTGTGTACTAGATTAGCTGTCATTTTATGTGCAAGCCCATTTTTTATTTTATGAATTGTATTGAAAGGGGAGTGGCTGCTGAGTGTGTTCTGTTCGCTTGAAGCTTCTTTAAATTAATTGTGAGAATTTTGCTAATAAGGAGGTTCAGGTCAATCTAAGCTACAAAATTCTGCCTTGCGTGTGTTATTTCACATTTTTCCACAAACAATGTCAAGTTGTAAATCTCTAGTTGATTAAAGCAAGGTGTCTGCGATTTCTGGAAGTTGTTTTGTTCAAGGGTTATTATTCTAAAGCTTATCTGCAGAGAGAATCAGCCCAAGGCACAATTTAAGTTGCCAGTTGTACTGAAACTAATTTTCTCTCTACCTGTTTATCAGTCATTATAACTGCAGTGATAAAAACAAAAAGTAATAATAAAAACAAAAATTGCACATGGTCCAAATTGAGATAATATTTTATCATTATTGGTGAAAACCAATTCTATTGGGTTTAATTAATGTTTAAATGATTTTTAAGTAAAATAAAGATATCTGGCAAACCCAGGTTCTGATTCTCGAAAACAGGTCCCATAACTGCTCAAGCTACATTTCTTCTTAAAAACTTTAATAAGAGCAATGGTATATGGAGATTGGAAAAAAAATAAAAAATTAGAATCTTACTTTTTGCTGACTCAATCAAATCTGTTTGTAGCACATCTACTTGATGTTCATAATGTGGATTGAAAGAACTGACAGTGTTTCGAGGAAGAGCGTTGATCATAAGTGCACTCCGTAACTCTTTGTTTACTTTATGTACCAGTAACAACAGAATATATAATTATTTGTGAACGCTTGTAAATATCATGTTTTTTTCTTAAGAAACTCCAATATAATTTTTAAGAATTGTCATCTCACAGCACAAAAGGCTTCTAATCATTGTCCAGTTAGGGTGTAGAACTCATTTTTCCATAGTAAGTTTCATATAACATATTTAAAACACAGTAATGTTTAGGGATGCACTGAATCCAGGATTCGGTTCAGGATTCTGCCTTTTTCAGCAAGATTTGGCTTCGGCCTTATCCTTGTGCCCGTCTGAACCGAATCCCAATCCTAATTTGCATATGTAAATTAGGGGTGGGTAGGGAAGTCAAAAAAGAAGAATTTTTTTCCACTTTTTCCTTTCCTGCCCCTAATTTGCATATGCAAATTCGGATTTTGTCCGGTATTCGGCTGAATCTTTCACCAAGGATTCGGCCGAATCCCAAATAGTGGATTCGGTGCATCCCTAGTAATTTTATAAGGTTATAGTTTCTTAAAAAACTGAAATAAATTTACGACTCCCTTCAAACCTATATGATATAAAAAAATAAAATAAAAAAAATAAACACTTTCTTTTGCAAGATGCTGCCATGAAATGTATTATTTGCAGTTGCTGGTCAAACATATAATCTATTATTGCATAGTTGTTCTTGTATCCTCAAGGCAAACATTCTCATAAATATCACCCCCAGCATTAGCCATACATATTATTCTAGACAATATCTTCTGTATGATACCATGCCTGTGCATTTCACGCTCAATATTTTTAGTCGGATCCTGAAAACAAATGAATTACTGTCACTGGTAAATACAGGTCACCAGAATCTGGTACAGTATTTGAAACTGTTCTCCCCTACCCCCAAAATATATTTCTGTGAAGGTATCTAGTATTCCAGAAATACAGCAAGCCTTTCTCCAAGTAATTTCTTCAAAACCGACTTCTAATTAAAGTTCACAGAGCTCATAATAAAAAAACAATCCTGCTCTTATTTTTTTTGGTTTCTTAAAACATCACAAATGTTACATACAATTCCTAAAATGGGGGGTAAACGAGGAAAAGAACATCTATTTACATAAATTGTTTGATTGCTGCCATTACACACGGATTTGCCATTCAATATTTCTACAAAACACTTAAAACTTTTATTCTAGGTCACTGTCCTTTCACGCAGCAAACCAGTAGGTTCTACCTGTAGACCAGTTGCTGCAAATTGCTAGGCCTGTAGTAAAGTTTGCACTTTTATTGCATTACCAATTTTCCAAATTTGTTAGTGATGGCAGCTGAATGGATGGGGCAATTTCTTATTTATCTGGTTCCTGTATGCAGCTGTACAAACCCTTTAGCACATGTCTGGATTCTTCTTCTGGATTTGCCAACAAGGTAGGGTCTCCTTCTCAAGTAACTGGTTTGACCATTTCTTTACTGGCAGTGTCGATGGTAAATCCAGCAGAGGCATTGTTCCACAAACATATTAGAGCTCAAAATTGCATCATAGTTTAAAAGCTTTCAAGAATATTTGTATTCTGTAGCAGGTGCCAGTTGTGTTCTTTTTAGAAACCTACTGTAGCCAACAGAACAATCATTTGAATACAATTATTCCATATTGAACTTTGTATTACAACCATGTCTTCCAGCAATAGCAAAGTAATTAGAGTAGGAAATAACTGCTGTAATCAGCTAGGATCTGAAGATCTGAATGTAAATGTTCTTAATAGACCCATAAGTGATTTGTGTAAATGTCTTGGGGTCTGTTTCAGCTGCACTTAAGCGTGCTGCGCGTACAGATTCATAATATTTAATACGTTCTTGTAACAATTTGGAAAAACTTAAAGCTGCAAAACTACGATAGTTATGGGCAATTTAAAGGGATCCTGTTATCGGAAAACATGGTTTTTTTTCAAAACACGTTTTTTTTTCAAAACACATCAGTTAATAGTGCTACTCCAGCAGAATTCTGCACTGAAATCCATTTCTCAAAAGAACAAACAGATTTTTTTTTTATATTCAATTTTGATATCTGACATGGGGCTAGACATTTTGTCAATTTCCCAGCTGCCCCCGGTCATGTGACTTGTGCCTGCACTTTAGGAGAGAACTGCTTTCTGGCAGGCTGCTGTTTTTCCTTCTCAATGTAACTGAATGTGTCTCAGTGGGACATGGGTTTTTACTATTGAGTGCTGTTCTTAGATCTACCAGGCAGCTGTTATCTTGTGTTAGGGAGCTGCTATCTGGTTACCTTCCCATTGTTCTTTTGTTTGGCTGCTGGGGGGAAAAAGGTAGGTGGTGATATCACTCTAACTTGCAGTACAGCAGTAAAGAGTGAGTGAAGTTTATCAGAGCACAAGTCACATGACTTGGGGCAGCTGGGAATTTGACAATATGTCTAGCCCCATGTCAGATTTCAAAATTGAATATAAAAAAAATCTGCTCTTTTGAGAAATGGATTTCGGTGCAGAATTCTGCTGGAGCAGCACTATTAACTGATTCATTTTGAAATTGTTTTTTCCCCCATGACAGAGTCCCTTTAAAGTTCACGCAAACTAGAAACTGCTTCTCTTTAAAGGGTAACAGTGATTTAGTTGTAATTGAACAAATTTGTTTCACGAGTCGTTTTTATAAGTAGTTTTGTGCTTTATGTACAGTTAAATATTTGTCCATTAACCCAAAATTCAGACTGAATGAACTAGTTGGACAAAAATGTCATGTTGAAGGAGCATAGACAACATTTTCAGATTAACTGTAGCAGAAATATAGTACAGGTATGGGACCCGTTATCCGGAAAAACTTTATCCAAAAAGCTCCGGATTACAGGAAGTTCCATTTTATCAGAATAATACTAATTTTAAAAAGTGATTTCCTTTTTCTCTGTAATAATAAAACAGTAGCTTGTACTTGATCCAAACTAAGATATAATGAATCCTTATTGGAAGTAAAACCAGACTATGGGGTTTATTTAATGTTTAATTGATGTTTAAGTAGACTTACGATATGAAGATCCAGATTACGGACACATCTGTTATCTGGAAAGCCCCAGGTCCTGAGCATTCTAGATTACAGGTCCCATACATGTACAGGCGTGGGATCTGAAAAACTGTTATGCAGAAAGCTCTGAATTACCAGAAGGCCATCTCCCAAAGGCTCCTTTATAAGGAAATAAGTATATAAATGTTTCCTTTTTCTCTGTACCGGTATGGGATCCGTTATCCAGAAATCTGTTATCCAGAAAGCTCCAAATTAAGGAAAGACTTTTTCCCATAGACTCCATTTTATCCAAATAATCTAACTTTTTAAAAGATTGAAAATACTAATTTTAAAAAGTGATTTCCTTTTTCTCTGTAATAAAAAAACAGTGCATTGTAATTGATCCAAACTAAGATATAATTAATCATTATTGGAAGCAAAACCAGTCTATTGGGTTTATTTAGGGGCCAATTCATTAACTTCGAGTGAAGGAAAAGAAGAAAAAAAACTTTGAATTTTGAATTGTTTTTTTGGCTACTTCGACCTTCGACTACGACTTTGACTTCGAATCGAA